>NC_139963.1:21679419-21703419 GCF_963993115.1 Abramis brama | reverse complement strand
CCTGTCCTTCACTCTCGGATGATATAGCAGCAGGGCTCAGGGGTTGTGTCGTTCAGCACTGGTGATCAACAGAGACACACTCCACCCTCCCACACCAATCCATTGGTTTGTTTGGATGAGGCAGTCTGCAAGTGTCAGTTAATTGGCTTTTTGTGCAATAGAAGTAATAATGTTTATTTTATTTATAATATGATTAATAGAATTAAATTGATTAGTTTTAAATATTTAATTTGCTTGCATTATTTTAATTAAATCTGCAACTTTAAAAGTGAATCAGTCGAGTCTTTTCCATTAGGAAAGAAAAATACAAATTAAATTTATTTAATGTCTCAGATGCAATCAGATCACATATGTCTTTCCTTTCTGGAGAGATCTCAAAAATGTCTCAAACTGTTGTCAGATTTGCTAAGTCGCCAAAGTCAAACTAAAGTCAGAAATCTGAATATGAACTCAAACATTTACCACAATTTGCTAAATTATCTCAACTATTCTATACACTGTATGTCAAAAACTGCCTTATTTGTTTAGAACAAATGTCTGAGATGAAGATGAGACATAAATGAGAGCAACATTGAATCTCCTGAGCTTTGAAACGGCAACCTGTGAGAATGTACATTTCCTCTTGGTCTATTCTATTCTATTCTATTCTATTCTATTCTATTCTATTCTATTCTATTCTATTCTATCTATTCTATTCTATTCTATTCTATTCTATTCTATTATCTGTCTGTTTGGACTTTTTGTATGCCATCTGTTGTCTGTGTGTGTGTTGTTGTTGTTGTGTGATGCTATATATCTACATTGGGTAGCCATACAGCAATTTAGTGTGTTTGTGTTATAAATGTCTATGAATCATATAGGTGTGAATTAGTCTGTGTGTTAAGGTGTGTCCAAGCATACACTACTATTCAAAAATTTGGGAACAAATTAATCAAAATTCACAGTAAAGACTTTTACAGCATTAGAAAAGATTTTCAGTTTTAAATTAATGCTGTTTTCATTTTGTCTTTCTTTTCATCACAGAATCCTGAATAAATGTATCACGGTTTCCACAAAAATATTAAGCAGCACAACTGTTTTCGACATTGATAATAATAAGAAATATTTCTTGAGCATCAAATCGGAATATTAGAATGATTCCTGAAGGATCATTTGACACTGAAGATTGGAGTAATGATGCTGAAAATTCAGATTTGATCACAGGAATAAATTACAGTTACAGTTATTCACAATATTACTGTTTTTTACTATATTTTTGATCAAATAAATGCAGCCTTGGTGAGCGGTAGTGTATGTTGTGTTTTCATTCTATCAATCTGTACTGTGATGAGCTCAGTATCAAGAAATCACTATGACAACATTTCATCAACGACCAAACGATGTTTACCTGCTTATTTATGTCCTGGTGTGCACTATAGATCTGAACTGAAATCATGCTGTGGAATTGGCAGAAGTTGCATGCACATCCGGATGATAGAGCGCTTGAGAATGTAACGAAGAAATGAAAATTGGAAAACTGATGATTCACGAGATTTATGCATTTGGACACAACAGGATCACTGTGCTTCTCAGAGCTCCCAAGAGAGTAAAATACACCAGGGTTCCACCATGCATCTATTTCTGTTGAATTATAAGTGCATACCACAAGAGGTGCGGCAAATTTAGGATGTTTCTAAGCATTTTTGGCACACTTGTATTCCTGCATTTGTTCAGCCCATGCGAAACTGTCTGAATCACCAGCCAGTAATGTGACTGATTTCCCTTATCACGCCGATTACTGAAATACTCCATCCTTCCGGTAGCCTCCCTCATCCATCTCTCTCTTTATCCTCCTCAAACTCACCTTTTCTCCATCTCTCCATCCCCCACTTCCTCTCTGCCCTCTTTCCTGTGTCCTGCATAAATGCTGCCAGATGAGACGGAGGAGACGAGGGTCAGTGGCCCCTGTCTGGACATGCTGTATGAACAGGACTATTGTGTCCCCAAGACCTGCGTTGACACCCTGAGACAAACCAGCATCCATAACGCTCTGTCTCACTGTCACACACTCAAACACACACCACATTCACATTCGTTTATAAATGCGCTTGATTCTGATTGGTCATTCAGAATTCTGTGCTCAAATGTTGTCAAACATGGGGGAAGATGCCCGCCTTCAGAACAATGGATTTAATTTTAAATTGTAACATATTTAGAGATACAGTAAGTTTAACATCAGCCAATGTGTTATTATGAATTATTATTAATTCAGTGTTGCATATCCATTTATTTATTTTGTGTATATAAGGAGGATAACTAAATAAATCCATAGGTCATTATGACACTCTCTGGGTTAACTGCAATCTTGACTGATTGATGGTTCAAAGCTCTGGAGTCTGTAAGATTTTATTCTTTTGCTCACTAAGGCTGCATTAATTTGATCAAAAATACAGCAAAAGCAGTAATATTGTGAAACAATTTAAAATAACTTTTCTATTTAAATATATTTTAAAATGTAATTTATTCCTGTGATCAAAGCTGAATTTTCAGCATCATTACGCCAGTCTTCAGTGTCACATGATGCTTCAGAAATCATTCTGATATGACGATTTGATGCTCAAGAAACATTTCTGATTATTATCAATGTTGAAAACAGTTTTGCTGCTTAATGTTTTTGTGGAAACCGTGATACATTTATTTTAAGATTCTTTGATGAATAGAAAGTTCAAAAGAAACAGCAAATATAACTTTTTGACAATTTAAAAGTCTTTTCTCTCCCCTTTGATCAATTTAATGGCACTTTTGCTGAATAAAAAAAACAAAAAAAACATTGAATATTAAAAATGGAATATTTATTAACGCTTTAGTTCCCTTTTCCTCTCTCTTCCAGGCCGATCCTCTCCCGGCTGCTGTGGTTGAGTTGGTGAAGGGTGGATCTTTGTCTTCTATTCAGGACTTGCAGTTTCTACTGTTCTCTGAATCCATAGGTAAATCGCCTCTCTTTAAATTGCTCACATACTGGATATCTCACAGAGACGCACGTCTCATGCATTACTCATGAGTCATTCTTCTTTGGCACACAGACAGACAGTTAATGTGTGTGGATAAAAAGTTCCTCTGTTTTCTCTTATCTTGATTTTATATTATTTTCTAGGCCTAATTTATGGGTTTAGTGACTGAAGTGACCTGTGCTGTAGCTGTCAAATCAAATTTAAACAAATTTTAAGTGTTTTTTGATAAAGTCTCAAAATACTTCTGACATTGCTGGAGGCAATTATTGTCCTTTAATAAAAATGTTAATTATGACTGGGCTACAACACCCCATCACACACTTAATATAGAATGCATCTTGAATGCTTATTACAAAGCAACTTTTTGTCTTTGACTTTGACCTGTATGTTGTCCTCATTTAGATTTAAGACATTAAGTAGACACTCTTATGCAGAGTTACTTAAGTGCTTTAGCTTCATGTGACAAAATGTACTGTGCAAAGCGCCAATGTGTGGTGTGCCAGTTCTCTTGTTACTTTCATTCCTAGAAAATAGAAACAAGTTGCAGTTTCTTACAAGGGTCTGCCATCACCAGTATTCTGCTACCTGATGATGTTTGAAAGTTGCTGTTATTTTGTTCTTCAGAGGTTGAGCCAGACAGTCATCATGAAAACGACACCAGCAACCGTCTGCCACGCAGTCTTCTGGGTTAGTTCTTTGTTCTTCTTCTCTTTTCTGGCTTGTTTTATTATTTTTTATTATTATTTGTTATTTATTTCTTTTCAGTGTTAAAATACCGTTTCTATCCTAGCTTAATATGCAGAAACTACTAAATATGCCATTTGTAATATGTATGCCAAGTGTTTGCAACTGAGTGGGTTTATCAAAAGGGGCTATTTGTTTGATGGACTAAGGGCTCAGAAATTATGCATTTCAGCATTAACATTAGATATTTTCATCATTATCATCATTAATTATTAGTCGTCATTATCACTAGGCAGGGCCATACGCACGGTTTCATAAATCCAGAGGTCCCATAATGTTAATGTCAACTGTATTTACAGTATATGGCACCATTAAGAGCAATGATTGTTGACCAAGGTGCTGTACAATATATCAAAAGACCATCAAAATTAAAACAATAAACAACATAACAAATTACAAACACAGATAAGACCAGAAACTACACAAATCAGCTATGATTAAAAGTTAGAGAAAATAGACGTGTTTTGAGTTTTACTTTAAAATCGTGTAGTGTAGGGGCAATTGTAATAAAAACAGCTTGGCTGTTCCAAAGTTTCAGTGCAGCAACGGCAAAAGCACGATCAACTCTCAATTTCAGCCTAGGCCAAGGAATGTTTAGCAGTCGGTTGGATGACCTTAGAGACCTTACTGGATTGTAAACATATAGTAAATTTAGAAATATATGCAGATGCTAATACGTTCAAAGATCAAACAAAACAAAACAGTAAAAACACTTTAAAATCATTATTGTTGCGAAATGAAAAACTCTAATCTCAGTTTTGCCTGCATTGAGGTGAAGAAAATTTAAGGACATCTAGGCCTTTACGTCAGCTAGACAAGCCAACAGAATATCCAAACCCCTCTTGTTAGATCCCAGGGGCAGATGGATTAGGACAGTGTTTCTTAGAAATTGACCCCACAGGAAGCATACAAGGGGAATAAAATCGGAACAAGAAAAGAGCCTTGAGGAACACCAAAAGTAATAGAAGCTGCACCCGAAGTGAATTCACAAATACTAACAGAAAAGCTTCTATTATTAAAATAAGATTGGAAAATAAGATCAGTTGAAATTGCTATGGGTGGCTTTTGCTATTGTATTTGGGGGGGGGCATCATGGTGGGATGGTGGTGGGACATCAAGAGGTCCTTGACGCCAGGCCCGTGAGCAAGCACCTGAAAATCGAGTCTGATTGCTATATTTTTTTCACGTAGTTCATTTGTGTCTGTGTGTTTCCGTGTTTGTCTGCAGATGCTCAGCCCGCTCAGCAAGCCATCTGTAAGGTCAGGACCGAGGTCATCGAGGTCACGCGCTCCATGTTGGACCGTAGCAATGCAAATTTCCTGTTGTGGCCTCCGTGCGTGGAGGTGCAGAGGTGCTCGGGATGCTGTAACACCAAGAGCCTGCAATGTGTTCCTGTACTTACACACACACGATACCTACAGGTACACACACACACACACTCTTTTCAACTGCATACTTACTAGGGGTGTAACAATACATTCATGTCACAATAGATGCTATCCACAATACATACTGTTGCATTTCTGTATTGTAATATAATGTTGACAACATATATTATTACACCCCAGTCACTGGGGTGGTACCCTTTCAAAATGTACTAATATGTACCATTTAGGTCCTACTACACTTTAAGTGCTACTGTATGTACCTTTAAGATACAAATATGCACCATTTAAGGGGTAAACATGGTACAAAGGTATACATTTTAAAAGGGTAATAACCCTGTGACAGCTTTTGTACCTTTTTTCTGTGAGTGCATACCACTTTCACTTTCCTCTCCTCTTCATCCTCAGGTGATGAAGATACAGTATGTGAACAAGCGGCCGCTCTACGATAAGGCCGTCGTCTCCGTCCTCGACCATGTAGAGTGCCGCTGTCAGCCGGCTCCTCGGCCTGCCCAGCGCCGGAAATCATCCGGCCAAAAACAGGATGCACGAGATCGTTTGGGGAAAACTCGACCCAAAGATGAGCTCCATCGCAGTGATGAACTCAAACAAAACCAGAGGTTAAGCCTGGAGGACCTGCTCAGCCACAGTTGGCTGCCCAAAGAGAGGTTCTCTGAATCAGGAGCACCAGACACTTTCCATTTCGGCCGTGACGGCTGGGAACGGAACGAGACGCAGTATGGAGGGGGTAAAGGTAATCACCGTCACCCTGCGGATGGAAGGAGACACGGCAACACGAATGGCACATCAGCACAGGGAACAACGGCTCCACTGCCGAATCATACCGAGCAGGAAGAAACTGATTCGTCACTGCACAACGCTACGCAATTTGAATCACAGAGTAATGCCAACCAAAGTACAACCAATCAGACATCTGAATATAATATGGGGCCATTGGAATTAACCAATCAGACTTTTAAGCACCAGTCAAACCTCACGCAAGAAACAGAACAATTGCGAACAACCAATCAGACAGACCAACTTGCTTTCAGTGCTACAGGAACAGCCAGTCAGAATCTGGGAGATGTAGAGGAGAATGTGAGAGGTGAGACTACAGACATAGAGGCGAAAGGGGTGGAGCGAGAGCAGAGACAAATGGACAGAAAGGCCAAGGAGGAGGAGGAGGTGGAAGACTTGCTGCTACGGCACAAACTCCTAGATGAGCAGAAACACAAACATCACCTCAAAGTACAACAGACGAATATACAGCCGGACGAGAAACTACAGCAACTCCCTCATAAACAGCAACACACTTATACAACCACACAGCGGACAGGTAAAATACACAAATGAACAGATGATGAGGGTTTTTTTTAAATGTTTTTATCCTTGTCTGGTAGAAATTATTAGAAGTTGTTGAAGTAGCACATTTTACTTAAAGAAAAAAGCTGGTGAGGTGCGTTTTATTGGCTGTTCATCACAATCTTTAGAGCAGAATTTTGTCTTCTATGTGAATAGCCCTCTAAATTAAATTTTTTATCTCTGTACCATGGTGAGGTTTTTCTTAAACTTGCATTAAGAAAACAAAAGCACCCCAGGTTCACTTTATTTTGTCATTTATGCTATTTAAAATATTTTTTAGCTGTATTTGTCAAATAAATATATAACCTCAAATCAATTAAAAGATCTGACTTGGCAGGTGTTCCACAGAAACAATTTACAGGGTTGTGGTTTGTATGTGAGATGAAAACTAGATAGATAGATAGATGGATGGATGGATGGATGGATGGATGGATAGATATTCAGTTTGTCCATGTTCAGTTTGATTCTTCTGTCAGCCAATGTCTATAAATATATCTCAGTTGACTTATATTCTACCAGACACCTACACATCAGGAACAGAAAGTAACACATGCACACGCCTACTTAAACTTGTTCAGTGCCGCATATATTGCATATTATTGTGCAGAATAATAAGGCTAATGTGGTTGGATTCAATACAACACAACAATACTGAATAGAATATACCTAGATTGATTTTTTCTTTTGTTTCAAACAGGAACCACATCCCCTCCTCTGCAACATCTCCCTCCACACAAACCTAACAGGCCCCCTCCTCACCCCCCGAAAAGGAGGAGGAAACAACGTAATCGTATCAGCAAATCTGCCATGAGAGCTCTTCTCATGTAACACAAACATACACAGGTGAGCTGCTCAGATTTGCAAAATACTAAATGAAATAGCACGTTTAATACAAAGTAATAATGTTTAGAATGGTAACAGTATTTAATGCAGTATCTTGACTGTCTTTTTTTGTTCGCTCTCTCACAGATAGATGTTCATATGGATGCAATTTCACCCAAATGAATTCTTATTTATGTGTGTCCTGGGACATTAAAAGTTGCGGCACTAATCACCTCTCACAACCTGCTGTTCTCCTTCTCTGCTCAAAGTCATGAGGAAAGGCACAATCCTGACACAGAAGAGGCTCGCAGGATTGTTGTAGGTTCTCGACTTGCACCTGCTGGACATTCAGCCTTCTAGCTCCAAAAAATCTAGAAGTGGGACTTGAGAACCGTGTAAATCAGGAAGTTCAGAACATCAGAAGCATGAAACATCTTTTGAACACTGGTCGGAGAAACTGAGTAATAGTATGATACTGGGTCAGTATGCAGTGGTAAACATCCTGTTCAACACAGAATTAGTAAAAGGTGGAAGAGAATGCCTTGAAAAGACTATATTTCCCATGATCACTTACCTTAACAGAAAAACCAGTAGTTGCACCTGTGCTACATATCACCTTTCTTTTTGAATCACCAAAAAAAAAAGCGGTTGCCATTTTCTGCTATGCTGTGGAATCAGTGCTGAAAATGAGGCTTGAAGCAGCTGATAAACGAATCTTAGTTTTGTTTTCCACTGGTCCAGTATTATCAAAAATATATATTTTTTAAAAGCACACTATTTCCAGGGATGCACTCAAAGCATGTTATTGTATGCCATATTTCAAACTAAGTGCTTTTACCTAAAACATTCAGAGACAACTTTGTATTTTAATATATTACCAGTCAAGTTGTTTGCAGTATCATTTTTTTTATTATTTAAGCGATTCTTAACACTGGAAATTCACACACGATAAAGCAAGGGAATGCATTTCTGTCTCAATTAATTCCTCATACCTCTAAGAGTGTAAAGGTGCTACATTATAACACAAAGCAGATTTTTATTCATTAATATTATTTATTCTTTTGTAAATCTGTTCTGTTCACAGCAGGCCCAGTGTTTCATCAAAGTCTTACAACATCAGAAACCCAAAATGTGGATTATTTTTTAGTATGTTCATGTACAGATGGTCTGTTTTGGATCTTTACTAAACCTTGCAGATTGTGCAGAATTTGCACTCTTTTTGTATTAAGAATAAAATTTAAACACTAACCATTAAGGTGTAATACATGGTCTCATTAAGATTTTTACATGTGTTGCGTAATTTGAATACGATCTAATGTTCTAAGTTCTAAATTCAGTTAAGAAACAAATACAAACCTACTTAGGTCCTCACATGCACTCTTCATTTGTTGCGCACAGCCTTTAACTCATTTGGCAGACACTTTTATTCAAAGCGTCTTACAGTGAGTTTCCTGGGAATCTACTCCATGAACTTGGGGTTGCTAGTGCCATGCATAGCAGTTGAGCTACATAAACACTTGTTTTCAACACAATGCATTAATAATGGTGAGTTTTTCTTCTGTTGTCCTGATAAAAACTGGCTTAGTCCCACCCAATTTGCCCAGAAAACTTCACTTCTGTACTTACAGTATCTGCCAACAGCATTTAATTTTTTATTTTGGCTTGTTTATGATTGGATATGGCAGAGGGTTTTGATCCCACGTTTAGCACATTTTACACACTTACACTACCAGTCAAAAGTTTGGGGTCTCTAAGTTTTTATTATTATAATTATTCAGCAAGGACCCATCAAATTGATGAAAAGTGACAAAGACACTTATAATGTTACAAAATATGTCTATTTCAAATAGATGTTCTTTTGAACTTTCTATTTATCAAAAAAATATCATGCTTTCCACAAAATGCTTCAACATTATAATAATAATAAATGTTTTTTGAGCAAATCATCATATTAGAATGATTTCTGAAGGGTCGTGTGACACTGAAGACTGGAGTAACGATCCTAAATATTAAACTTTGCTATCACATAAATAAATCAGCTTTTTAAATATAATGAAACAGAAAACTGTTTTTAGGGGCCAAGCAAAGAAGATGCGAAGGCACCTATTGTATCCGTTCGTTTTCTTCTTCTTTTCTGCTCTTGAGGGAAAATGATGAAATTTGGCACACAGATAAAGGACAGTCTGAACAATTAACCACAGCATGAGTCTCAACTCAATCCCTAGTGTCACCAAATACCCAAATTTCTTTTTTTTTTCTAAGACGATTTAATGCAACGCCATTTTTTCATCATGAACATTTTCCAGCCATTTTGAACTTTCCAAAAAAACAACTTTTTCTAACTCGTCCTAGATAGTTTGTCTGATTTCACCAAAATTGGCTCACATCATCTTCCGACCATGCTGTCAAAAAGTTAATCAAATCAAATCAAATCAAGTATATTTGTATAGCGCTTTTCACAATACAGATTGTATCAAAGCAGCTTCACAGTATTAAATTAAAATAAAATAATACAACAAGGTTTGTTTCTAGTGGAATTTATTGATTGATAAAATAAAATTAAATATCCCCAAAATATCCCCAACTGAGCAAGCCAAAGGCAACAGTGGCAAGGAACCGAAAAAACTCCATCAAGTGACCTAATGGTGTCCTAAAACTCCATCAGGTGACCTAATGGAGAAAAAAAAAACCTTGGGAGAACCCAGGCTCAGTCGGGGCCAGTTCTCCTCTGGCATTTATGAACTAGAGGCCGGATTGTAGTTTGAACTGTAAGATTAAAAATATTATATGAATGCCTGGCCGAAAAGATGCGTCTTTAATCTAGTTTTAAACTGGGAGAGCGAGTCCGAGCAACGAACAGTATCAGGAAGACTATTCCAGAGTTTCGGAGCCAAATGTGAAAATGCTCTCCCTCCTTTGGTTGATCTGGATATCCTAGGTATGACCAAAAGCCTCGAATTTATTGATCTTAAAGAGCGCGATGGATTATAGGGCGATAGAAGATCCGTTAAATAGACTGGAGCTAAACCGTTTAGGGCTTTATAAGTCAGTAGCAATACCTTGTAATTAATACGGAACTTTATAGGTAGCCAATGTAGTGATGATAAAATCGGTGTTATATGATCATATTTTCTTGATCTAGTAAGAACTCTAGCGGCTGCATTTTGGACTAACTGTAGCTTGTTTATTGAGGATGCAGGACAACCAGCTAATAAAGCATTACAGTAATCTAGTCTCGAGGTCATGAATGCATGAACTAACTTTTCTGCATCAGAAACTGATAGCATATTACGTAGCTTAGCAATGTTTCTAAGGTGGAAAAAGGCTGTTTTTGTAACATATGAAATATGATTTTCAAAAGACAGGTTACAATCGAGTATAACACCCAGGTCTAATGTGTTAACAAATTTGACAAATAGCACATCAAAATGCGGAGCTATAGACGAATCTTGGTACATGTCTTCATGACCTGAGGCTACATGCTGCATTTCAGCATAGTGCTACTGTTCAGGAGATATGAAATATGGCTTTTTTACTTATAACTTCAGAACGATTTGGCCAAAAATCATAAAACTGGCAGGCTGTTTTCATTGCATCATACCAAGTCGAATACCAATTGTCCCATATCGGCCTATATTTTCCCATTTTTGGTTTAGGACATTTTGGATTTTGTTGTAAAATACTGTATTTTACAAATGCATTTGCATATCATTACAAAACTTGGTATGTCATCGGCACCATGCCCTGAATGTGCTGAAAAAGTTTTGGAACTAGATTTATAATGGAAATTCAAAGAATGCGAATAGCTTTTGATTAATTTTTATGAAACTGGTCTTGAAAGATTCCTTAAGCTTGAGTCATCCTGAGAATAAGGATACCAAATATGCCATAGATGGTCGAATCTGCTGTCTGCCATTTTTCATTTCTTTGAAAAACATATTTTTCGACTCTTCTTTTTCGATTTCTATCATTTTTTACCAAAATTGTCTTCTATTAAAAACTTTTTGATAGACCAAACCATTCTCAAATAATGCATTAAAGAACTTGTTGTCATGATGCCAAGCTGATTCTGAGGCTGTAACTCTGCAGTGCTTTGGCATATTGACACCAAACTTTTTATGTGCCACTTATTGGTCAAAAGTGCTAATTAAATCGTATCAACAGTGATTGTATTTGCTTTTTCAGCCATTTTGCATAAAATAACCCAAAACAATGTCTTTAATTACTCATTGTTGCAGTTGGTCTGATGCTCCCAGCCATGCTTGCATAACTCATCATGCCTTTTTTTGTGCAGCTATGTTTTTAAATGGCAATATTTCACAATATTACTGTTTTACTGTATTGTTGACCAAATAAATGCAGCTTTGGTGAGCATAAAGATTTCTTTCAAAAAAATAAAAAAACCGACCCCAAACTTTGAACTGTAGTGAACACAATAAACTATATCACGAAACTCAGGCCAGCCTGATGCAATCCCACGACCCTAAACGTCCCAGAAGTCCATTTATTCCCTATCACCGCATGAAGTTCCACTGACAGTTGGAAGTCTTTGGTGTTCCTGAAATGGGAGGAAAGTTTATTGCGTTGTTACTCAAGGGAGTTGTGTTGTTTGTATTTGTTTTTGGGAAGGTGACAAATATGTTCCTGGACTAAAGCATCCTGATTAAAATTCCCCTCTTCGCTGAGCATGAAGTGGCCAAGAGGCTCTTTCTCAAGGGCACTGACAGATCTACACTCTTCGGCTGAGTTTTCTGGAACCAAACGGTGGATCTCTGAAGGTCTGCTTTACTGGAAGCAGATACTGTACTGTACTGAACAGATACTGAAGATACTGAACAACAATACTGGATTTTTTCAGACCCCTGACCTCTAGCTATAATAAATAATCATTAATGTTTGTAGCATTACATTGTGCTTGACCATCATTTATGATCTATCATGCAGTTTGTTTTTGTTTGGTCTGTGTGTGAATGGTTGTGAGGGTGCCCTGCTCTGCTGCGGCCCACCCGGACAGATGGATGCACTCCCTCTCTTCATATCTGACTCGCTCCCTTGATAACTGGAATTTATGTGCTGAATTAATTCAATTAATTATGCGCCCCTGCATTCCTGTGGGAGGAGAGAGACAGTAAGACCCAGTAAAGTGTATCAGCTCAGAGTTGACATTGTACGTCATGACCTCAGATGAGCTTGACATTTTGATGCATGAAGATTCAACTCAATAAACTTAATTCTCAGTGGCAGTTAAACACAGTTAGCCTATACAGTTATGTTAAGTACCTCACTTAATTTTTACATCTGCATTTTTAGTAGTCTTAGTTTTAGTTAACAATCACAGCACTGCTGGAAAACTGTGGAAATATGTTTTTGCTGTGTTTTGGCAGTGTTGTGTTTTAGAGTTAAAGATAATGTCTGTAAACTTAATGGAAATGTCTTAATGGAAATGTCTAATGTCTTTTAGCAGAAAATATAAGTTTAGCTTTTTTAAAACAGTGTGTGGCGTCTACTTAAACTAAATTCAATTGTATTTTACTTTTGCTGCTTAAGAAAATATAAATGATAAATTATTTAAACCATTTACTCTCTTAATTCCTACAATTTCATTCATGCATTTTTATTACTCCAAAAGGAAGATATATTTTTTCCAACAGAGCAAAACAATCACTGAAATATCATGTGCTTCAGTATTATGTTAGAAATTATTACTGAAGCCAAAGCAAAGATATTTACAAATAAAATCACTTGAATACTTGGCAACCATAAAAGGTCACATACTGAAAGATACCCCTAAAACAGTGAGGATGAGAAGGTATTTCTCTCTGCTAGTACACACATTTTCCTTTAAGCACACTTAAGCATAGGTGCTATAAAGTTTGTTATTATTATTGCTGCTAAAGCATGATGTACAGGCACTCAGCGTTCATGTTTGCAAGAGTTAAAGCACTAAGAGCAGATAAATCTCACGTATGCTAACAGAGAGAAGAGTTTGCACCCTCCCTTTCCATGATTTAGCCTCCATTAGCCTGCTAGCATAACACGCATATAAACAGACACGCATAGATTGTCCACAAACCCACAGCACTTTTCAATGGCAGTAAGATATCGTCTGGATATTGTCATGCTCTGTCCAAGCCTGTTGATGTTAAAAATGAGTGTGAAATTCAATGAATTGATGAATAGAACTGAAGAAAATCATGCTAACATCTTAGAAAAGATGTTGAAAACAAAATGTTGAAGTCCATCCATGATGCAAAACTTTTAATTTTTAAAAAAAATCATTTTAATTATAAAAAATGATCGTAAATTGAAACTTTAGGTATGTTCAAGCAATCATATGGCTTCATAAGACATGAAATTGGAGTCATATGGTGCTTCTTATAGGAGGATGACAACGATTTTTGAGATTAAAAACATACATTAGACTAATTTAGAGGAACTGGAACAAATCTGAGGCAACATCCTGTTTCTCAGTGTAATCCTTAATTTTTGAAAGTGAAAGAAGCAAACAAGATACTTTTTGAAATTCAAAGTTGGCATGCAACGGAAGTTGTGATAGTCTTTTCTTCCCGACTGTTACGTATATGTGAGTGAAATGGCTTCACAAACAAGAAAAAATGTAGGGTGGGACTTTATATTGTCCATAGGGAATTGATTGGATGGTTGTGATTTGCTATTGCTGTGATGTCATGCGAGTGACAGGTTGTCCCGCCCTCGTGCCAGTAAACACATCATCAGAGAAGAGAAGATGCTGCAAGAGAAAGAGGAAGTTATTTTGAATAAAGATTAAGGCGGCACGTGAACATTTTTTTAAAAAAATAAAACAATGTGCACGGATAAATCGTTTATAAAAAACACTGCAATATTATCTAAAAAATAACCCTGATTAAATGGTGACAAAAATGATGTCGTTTACACTGGTTGTTAAACTGGTTTTTGAGATGTGGTTGAAAGACATCTAAAGACTAGACATGTACAGTCAGTCACAGCTCAAGATGTTTAATCAAGCATGTGCAATAGTTTCTTACACACAAGCGCACAAGCCACAGGGCCTTAAATAAGATAACAGGAAGATGGTGTGTGCTGCCAGTACAGATAAAGATCTGATCTATTGTGTGTGAGCTTGTGTATGGTTTGGGTGTGTGAATATGTGTGCTCTTCCGCAGATGTTTGTGAGCGCGTGCATGTTTATCTCTGTGCATATTTGTGTGACACTGAGCCTCAAATAACCTCCTGCCCCCCAGACCTTCTGAGACTGACGGTATTTGTCACAGACTATACAGCTGTTATCCCGATGTGCATCTCAACCGACGTTCTGCTGTCCATCACTTTCATGATCAGCAAGTGCAAACGTTTTCTCAACATTATATTTTGGTCGCAAGTAATGTATATTGCACTACAAAGTTTATATTAGTAACACAAATGGTAGCCTATATTTCAGTTGCAATATTATAGCAATATATTTTAGTTTACCTTGACTCAGTCACTTCTGGCTTTTTGATTGTAATATTTAAAAAGAGCTCCAAATAAACATAAATTGAATTGAATTGAAAATATATATTAATTTTCTATAACTCAAATAAAATGATCTAGAATTGTTGTGAAAAGACCTGGTAGGTTATATTAAAGTAGTCTTAAAATAATTTGCAATGTATGTTTATTATAAAAATAAATAAATAAAAAAACGACACAAAACTGCAACATTTGCCAAGTGTTGTTTTTAGGTTTTAAGCCTTCTATAAGTATGAAATATTTAAAAAATAACATTAAAGTGTGGGAGACCTATAGTTAAACTAATATTAAAAAAGGTGGATTAAAAATACCCTGAAAACTAAAATATCATTAAAACAATTATGTATGAAGTCATGCTAACCACATAAGAACATTTCTGCAATGTTATAAAATATGCTAAATCCCCCTTGACATACTGTATATCAAAGTAATATTACATTATTACAGCTAAAATAATACATTTTTACACATTAGATGTGATATCAAGGAGCTTGTTGATAGATTTTATTAATTAAGCTTCTATCAGTTGAATAAAATATTATTACTGAGTGTTCATTTGTCAGTATTTGGTTTAAAGTGTCCAGTAGTGTGTAAAGTGTCAATGGGAGTCAGCAAAGTACTTTTTATTTTAGTTAAAAAAAAAAAACTGCCAAGTTTCATCTCACTACTCACTAGAAGATCATTGTGAATTGTTTTTTGACTGTACATTTACATCAGAATTCAGGGACTTCTTTTGGGTGGGCGAGTTTTATTCTGACTCACTAGTCCACATCAGTACTGCTCGAGAATCAGTCTCCCATGAGCGCTTCACTAAAGGTCAGAGGTCAGATCACGGGGCAGGATTACTGAGCTAAACAGATTAGCTAGATTTATTTATTTTTATAGAATGCTATTGGACAACTGACCTATTGATTATGTATGAGTGGTGTGGAATTAATATTTTTTTGCCCTTTGGGGTATGAGGTAGAATCCCAAGTTGGGGTTGGATAAAATAATATATATATATATTTTTTTTTTTTTTTTTCAATGCTTTTTAAATGCTAAGTGTGACTTGTTTTAGTTCCTTTAACTAAATACTTACTAGAACAGTTTAACTTTATGACCTTTGACCTTGTCACTTCTTAAAGAGGGGCGTCTCCCCATCTAGTGTTTGGACAGCCTAAACTATGTTTAAAGAGAAATAAAAGTATTTTTTATAAATACTTTTAAATTTTAATTTAACCCTTTAAAGCCGTATGTATCATATTTGATACACGAGTTTCTAAGACATATACTGAATCAGTGAGAGCAATACTTTCTTTGAAAACCTGGGGCATGTTCAAGTTCAAAACGGTGCGCAACGTTTTGCTACGGTTTCCGGGTTGAACGTCATGTTTCCTGGAAACGGCGTGCACCGGTGTGCAACGGGGTTTGAGATACGTTTTCTCTTGTTTGGTGGGTGTGTCAGAACTAAAGTCCAATCAGCAGCAACATGTATATAAAGCAAGTGGTATTAAAGTGAACTCGCAAAATGGGTTCAAGGAAAGTAATTTACAAATTTGTTTGATGCAGTTCGGTATACGCAACAACTGAGGATATTAGAAGACATGTTTGTCGAAAGTTTTATTGTAAAAAAATATAGGATATCAACATAATGATGTAGTTGTTTATATTTTTAGCTTCATTGCAAGTATAGAAATAAACAATGGTAATTAAGTGTTTTTCCTAAAAATGAGAAAGAAAATACAGGGTATTAAAACAGTATGAACTACAAATAAAGTCAGTATGTGAGGCTAAATAGATGCGTTTTAGTCTGAATTAGGTAAGATGTGTGCTTCCATTTCAGTTTCAGCAATCCCTTCACTCGATTGGGATGTTCTCTTTTGTTCTGGGCGGCAAGTGCAGTTACTGTAACATCGGGCATATTTTGTAGTATTAAACACATATTTATACCGACTTCATCAGGCTCCGAAAATTCTTCACAAAGAACACAAAGAATGGCCTTCTCAGCTGCCATAGTTGCAACTCTTGCGTCATCAGAACAGTGTGTTCAACGCATCACCGTTTCTGTTTAAAAAACGTTGTGCAACGTTTTGTCGGGGCTGAACGCAGCCCTGTTGTATCTATTTTGATACGTGTATTCTGCCATCTTGTGGAATTTCACTGTACTGCAGGCAGTAGAGGGGTGATTTTTTAGCTTTTCAAATTGGCGGCTGCGATTGAATCAAGCCAGACCTTTCGGCAGGAAAATAAAGGCTAATTTCAAGTTGTTAAGGTAAAAAATAATATTGGATTTCGCCTGATATAATTAATTTAACACTGAAATAATGCATAATTACTTAATAATTTAATCGTTAAATTACGAGTAAATCGTGTTGGAAATTGTGTATCAAATTTGATACAACAGGTATTAATGGTGCTTTATGTCTAAACAGTAATGTCAAATTGTAGTAATGTTATTTTATGACTACCACAATGCAAACACACACAATATTGGGATGATTCAATTAATGGCAATTAATGACTGAAATGCCATAACCCTCTGGGATTCTTCGCCCGAAAACGGGCGAAAACTTGACCGTTTCGAATTGTTTAATTTTTTTGCTTCATTGGATGGGGGTGAAACTTGGTGACTTTTGTTTTATTACCTATATGAACACACAAAAAAATCAAGGAGATGATTCTGATATGGTAAAGGGTCGTAAAAAAAAAGTCACACTTAGCTTCCTCCTTCCACCCACAAACACACACACACACACACAGAGAGAAATGAACTGGTAAGCCTGAAACAGCCAATTTTGCCCCAAACTATATAAAAATTATATAATCATAATAACTCCAAAACTATAGCAAGGAGAGTCAAAAGGAAGGTATCGTTTGAAAGAACTCTTTTTACATTTTTTGAAAATATAAATTACATTACATTTGGACATTGTCCTGCCAAAAAACGGCGGATAAAAGACAATATATATATATAATTTTTATTATGATTTTGCATATCTTTCTTATTTGTCATGGAATAACTCAGGAAGGAAATAAGGTAGGAGGAAAATTCTTTTTTAGTGAAGTCCCCCTATGTTAGCTGCATCTGGATAAAAAATAATAATTTTTGGATAAAGGAATCAAAAATTACAGCATTTTGAAAAGAGATGGCCTTTTTGTACAGTCTTTGACACCCCCTCATGGGCAATTTTTTCTCCATGAAGAATATCTTGTCATAAAAGCAATAGATTATGTTAATTTTGGGCTCATTTTAATTGTAATAATATGCTGTAAAAAATGAAGTGCCATTTTCAATTATCTGAGAATGTTTCATGAGCTGTTTGATGTTTTTGACACATTGCAGTACATTATTTTATAGATTATGAAAAAAAAGAAATTCTATTTATCAGCAAATAACTCAGCAATACTTAAGAGTTTTTCAAAGTGGATACATTCACTGTAAAGTTCAGACTCTAAGCTTTCAAATGACATCAACTTTGTGTTAATCAAGGCAAGATTTTTGAAAAATATGGTAATGAATATTTTCGCAGCTAGGTGGCGCCTGCTGGCGGTACACTTGGTTTTAGAGGGATTACTCAGCACTCGTTAGGAATTAATAAATGTAATTAGATGCATTAAAAAGCTGAGATCCTAAGCTTTAAAATGGTATATAATTTGTGTTGTTCCATTCAGTGGTTGCTTAGTAATTAAAAAAATTCTTTCCAAATGGGAATAAATCAAATAAACAAATAAAAAAGCTATAGGCCGCCTAAAGCTATAGGCTGCCAAAGTGCATCTTTGCACTTTGTTGGTGCAAAGATGCAAGCATTGCACCAACAATCACTTCTCACATGTGTACTGTGAGAAGTGTAAGGTGCATCTTTGCCTGAACAAAGACAGAAACTGCTATGTTTTCAAACTGTTAAAGGCATAATAGATTTTTTGTATCTAAAATCTACACTGTTGTAAGCAAAACGTTCCCCAAAAGCCTGATGTATCAAATGTGATACAAAAAATATATCATAAACAAAATGAGTTGGCAAAAAAAATTTTTTTATATTTTGATTCAAGGCTTAATAAACATCTAATTTCCAAAAATATATAATTTTCTGCCATTTTTTTCATGTGTCAGGCTTTAAAGGGTTAAAGAGTTAGATAGAAAATGGAAACCAGCTTTTTTTTATCAATACTGTACAAAAGGCAATATGTTATGTACTTTATGGAACATTTGAGTAGCACATTCTAAGAAAAGTGAAACAATTTCATATTGTTGCTGATTTGTGGGATCCCAGCATGCATTGCGGCATGAATACATTTATATATTTATATACATTTATATATAGATATATTTTGTGTTGACTACCACCATTTAGGTTTGTGTGTTAATTGTTGAGGTCTATGTAAAACCATGTGGCACAACGGTTTATGTATTTTTAATTTACAAGATATTTTCCCACGTCATGGTAAGTGTAATACAATAACGTACTGTAAGTATTAAGAATTATTGTGTAACTAATTTAACATTTGTTAAGATATCCGCATGATCTGACTAGAATATATTAAAGTCAGCATAAAATCTAAATTTACAATTCTTGTTTATTTTCTTTCATTATTATTATTATTATTATTATTTTTAAATGTGCCCTCATAAGCTTTAATCAAAATATCTTCCCCTCCCTCTTGCAGCATCTTCATTTCTCTGATGATGTATTTATTGACGCGAGGGCGGGGCAACCTGTCACTCACATGACATCACTGCAATAGCAAACCACAACCATCCAATCAATTCCTTATGGACAAAATCAAGTCCCGCCCTACATTTTTTCTTGTTCGAGAAGCCGTTTCACTCACATTTATCAAACAATAAATCGTAGTAGATCGTGTCCATCAACACCCCCGAAGCTTCATAGTCCTACCTCGTCCTGGGTCGACATTTCATTCGGTGTAACGTCAGACATTTTTTATTTATATCTGCTGTTTAATGACTGATGATCGCATTAGATTACATGCATGTAAGGAATGGTTGTTTCTGCTTCTTCGTCTGCTGTGTTCTACTACTGGAGATTCAGTACTCTTCCAGAACATGTGTAATAGCTTACAAGTTTATAAGACAGTTTGTAAAACTATTTGAAAAAAGTATTTATAGGCTACTCATACAGACAGAAAAGTATATTGGGCCTATACTTGCCCTCAATCTTTTGTATACTTGGCTTTTTGTTTTTGCACTCTTTTGATTAAGTCAAGTATATTTAAGTGTATTTTTAAGTATATTTCTGAGAAGAACATAAAAAGTATTTTTAGTTTAAAAGAAGTATACTAATAGAAAACTGGAATAAACTTATTTTATGTAAGGGTAAGACCATTTTTAAGACAGTTCAATCAGTCTTTGTCATTAATGTTCACACGGATGACTTTATTAATATTTAAAACTATGAATTTGGTTGTGGCTATGTCCAAAATTGTAATGGTTCTGTTTGGGTTTTTCTTATTTTACAATAAATATTCTCTTGGTAGGCCTGAAACTTAATGTTTTGTTTTTCAGGTAGATATTATAGACCAGTAAAGGTATTTTCAATTGTGAAATTGCATTATTGCTACTCATATGGAGACCCTGTGATTGCATAATGGTCTCATATCGCCATAGATTCCAAATGCCTTGAAGGCTTTCCTGTTTATTTACAACAAAGCAAAGGGGACATGTTGTCTAGCAAGAACATTTCACCTCTCCCTCTTGGTTTTGCTCTCTCTCTCTCTCTCTCTCATTCATTCTTGAACAATGGATCTTAAAGTCTTTGTGTGGAATGTATCTGCTTCCAGGAGCAAGATCAGAATTTATCTGGAATGTTTGTGGAAAAAACAATGTGCGTGTACATGTGTGAAACTCTTTTTTTAGTGACTTATGGTGGCATAATTAAAACATTGTCACACACACACACACACTCTCACACACATACAAGGCTAATATGAGGTGCAGAGTGGAGTAGATTAGTCTGCAATAAATCACATCTGCTCAGTGTGAAACCGATGATACAGACATATTCCATAAACTCCAGTCTGCCAAAAAACACACATGTGAAACACTGAGAGAGACGGAGATAAACATACATAAACAGACACTAAAATTAAGTATGTGTGGAAGAAGAGGCACTCTTGAGCTTTAGCAACATCTTTAATACATTGTGCTTGAGTACAGATTGCGATCACACCAGTGTAAGAAAATAAGCACTTTGAATACCTTCTCCTTAACCAGAGACATGTAAGCCATTCACAGCCTTGATTGTCTCTGGTGCTCTATCAAAACATTAGTGTTTTATTGGAGCATCTTGACCAATCTGAAACTGTCACTGTGTCCGAAAAGTGCTCGGATGACGTTCTACTTCCGGCGAGATTTTGACGTTTTGAATGGACACTTCCCATGAGGCCTCGGTAGAGGATTTGTGAATGGCAGTGAAGCGACGCAACTAGGGTTGCCAACCGTTCCGTATAATACGGAATCGTCCCGTATTTGACACATAAAAGCCTTGTTCCGTATTGAACTGATACGGAACGCACTTTGTTCCGTATTTTTGAGAATGAATTCAGTGCAAATCCATGACAGACACATGTCAGACTATGAACGAAGACATTTGTAGGCTATGATAAGAAAAAAACCCTGAAGGTGCGGTAGATATTAATTTCTCCCCGTTTGTCTGTGATCAGCGTAGCGTTTTCAACATCTTGAAACATCATCAGAGAATGCCCTTTTAATCAATCGTTTCAGTCATTGTGAGTCACGTATCGTAGCAACGATGACGACAAGTGACAACAGCGGGAAATGTAAAAATGACTACCTCCGAGCAGCCGGCGAAAAAGGAAAGAGCACAAAAATATACGTGTTGTATTGCTTGAATGCAGTATTTGAGTGAAATATTTTATATTTTCTTTATTAGCTGTTTTTTTATGTATTATTGTTTTGCACTGGAAAGAAAGTTAACTATAATGGAAGTATAATTATATAAAGATATTTGCAATACACTTCCTTAAAATGTTGTCTAATTAAATTAAAAATATTATTTTTTGCACTGAAAAGAACATATAGAAGTCTAATATATTGAATAAGTTCGGACAAGGCTACAGAAAACTGTTGTGTTTATTTTTCTTCAAATGCAGTCTAAGCCGATGAGTTTTGAATGTTAGGCTATATGTTGTATTTGTTTAAGTTAAAAATAAAACGTATAAACTAAACAAATCCATGGTTCATTGTTGGCAAAATGATGATAGCCTTTATATTTCACATCTATGTGGTTCAGTCTTGTGCGTTATATTGACACTGGCGGAGCTAGGGGGTGGCCAGGGGTGGCCTTGGTCTAAGCTTGGCCACCCCTTTGGCCACCCCTCTCACAACTGCTGTTTCTGTCTCTTTTTTTATTGACAAAAATTGCGTTTCTTAAAACGCTGAACCGTCTCTTTAAGACCACAAAAAACATGAGACTTTTCAGATACACACTCCAATTTCACCTCAGCGCCAGGCGCAAGCCAAACGAGTGCGGAAATGAGCAGGTGCCAAATGAGCTTCAGCAGAACATCAGACAGTGATATGCACATAGTAAATATAGAGTTAATCTTTCTCAACTGGTGGGTTGCAAGACCGTTTTTTTGAGGAAGTCGAATAGTGTGCAGTCAACAACAAATGTAATTCTCTTTTTTGCTGATGCTACTTTTAGTTTAGAAGATGTGTGTGAAAGCTTGTGACACTTCTGTCAGATGCTGAGAAAAGGGCGTTGTCCTTATTCAGTTGGCTATCTTCGGGAAGATGAGATGTTGTCAGGTCAAATGTCAGCAAAACTAACTTTCCTGTCATACGGCTGACGGCTGTTGTACTGTGCTTGCGGTACGCACATCGCGCGCAAATGCGGCGTGCTGTAGCCGTAGTTCTGTCGTCAATTAACTCATGTAAGAATCAAAAAGGCGATTAAAGCTGTCAAAACTGCATGCATGTATTTGTTATATGCGTCACATGTGTCTGGATTAAAATATTCTGCTATGTGAGATCACAAGGCACAAACTGATATGTAATGTTTTAATGTCCCAAATAAATGAGCACTGTGCATTTGTACTAGACGATAGGCATTCATTTTGCGTTAATTTGTAAAGGACAAACAAAAATGGATAATTTTTAAATCCATAAAATAACTACTTTTACATTCTGGCAACATTACATTATGAAAAACATAACATTTTACATTATGTGCTGTTGACTTCCGCCTTGTTCACATTCTTGCACATGGGGATTCAAAAGAGAACTTTTGTTTTCCTTTTTAATTTCGGTATGATAGAACTGTTGCAATTATTTATTTTGACAACTAATATAGAAAGTTAAACTTTTTTTTTTACAAACTCAGAATTGGTTGAAGAGTTAATTGATTATAAAAAACGCATTGAAGGTTGAATAATCTTTGGACTACAGTATTTATCTGCATGTTATCTCATCCATGAAGATGCAACAATAGAACAAGCTATTGGAGATTTTGAGAACCAGAACCAAGCTAACTGAGCAAGTTGAACTTTAGCTAGTGCGTGCCCTTTTATTACTATTTAATTCATTTTAATATGAGGTGGTGGGTAATGATACAAAAATATAAAATTCACTCAGTATTCCATGATTCCTAATTCACTATCTCAATTACAATTAAGTACAAATTAACTTTATTCAGTTGTGTAGACACTAGAGTTGGGGTACTCGAACTCGGACTCGGACTCGAGTCCAATTTTTAATGAACTCGGACTTGTCACGCACTCGGATGAATTTGTACTCGGACTTGACACGGACTCGGACATTTTAGACTCGGAAAATTTGCCGAGTACAGTCGAGTCCGGGCACTGGAGGACACAATATTTATTCAAAAACGAAACGAAACGAAACTGCTTACATTGTGTTGTCAGTGTTGAGCATTGTAGCCAATCACAGATATGTATATTAAGCACATGAACACAGTGGCCAATCAGAGGCGTTTTGAGTCACCATGCGGAGAAGTCGCTCAAAACGTTCAGAATCAGCGCGAGTTTTATCCTTTCGCAAATCTCCTCATAAACGACAAAGTCTTGACGCGATATAAATAAGAGATTCGCTGTGCAGTGCGGACAACTTCAGTGTTTATGACGAGAGTTTCAGTGAGAGTGCAGAACGTAAGTGAAAGAAGTAAGTGATGGCTTAAAGTGAGCGCTATTGACAATCTAAATAATATATT
>NC_139963.1:21480283-21679219 GCF_963993115.1 Abramis brama | reverse complement strand
TTTTTCATGCTTGTAGAGGACCAGTGGTTACGTTCACACTGTAAATTAAAAAGAGTGATAACTGCATTTAAATTTCGGAGAGAATCCGCAGAATTTTAGTCCTGTGAGTCATGAAATTGCGATGATTGACACAGTAACTATAGCAACATGAGAACGTGATAACCAAAGCAACATTTTGGCGTCTAATAATGTTATGATTTTTGTTACATTGATTTAGCCTACACTTTAGTCATAAGTTTACATACACCTTGCAGAATCTCCAAAATGTAATATTTATTTATTTTTTAATGAGGATGATCATAAAAACATTGTTTCTAGGCTATTTATTACTGCCCTGAAAAATCTTTTTCACATAATGGATGTTTAATAGCCTAGTCCACAAGAAAAAATACAAACACAAAATACAAGACAAATTACATAGGCTTTATTTTAATATTGTGTTTCTTTACCTGAATGATCCACAAGTTTTTTTTTAGTTTTTTTTTTTAATGGTTGTTCATGAGGAAAAGTCCTCCAGCTCCTGCACATTCTTTGCTTTTCCAGCATCTTCTGCATATTTGACTCCTTACTAGCAGTGACTATGATTGTGAGATCCATCTTGTCACACTGAAGACAACTGATGGACTCATACACAACTATTACAAACCCTGCAAACATTTAGTGATGCTCAAGAAGGAAGCAACCATTAGGAGCCAGGGGGTGTACATTTTTGAACTGGATCATTGGTGTAAATTGCTCTTATTTTATTTTAAAAATCATTAATTAATTTAGTCCTGCCATTTAGAGGCTAAATAAGATATTAGCATGTAAAACAAAATAAGATCATCAAAATAAATAAAAATTAAAAAATCAACGTCATCTTGCTCGAAAGTTTACTCCTGGCTCTTAATGCATTGTGTTATATTTTTGAGCATTACCTTGCAGAATCTGAAAGATGTACGATAGGTAAACGTATGACTGTAACTATACATTGGAATCATTTAGTAAGGTTTAACATATTAATTTAAGAGCTCAGTGTTGAGACCTTTCACTGGAATTTGATTGACATGCGATCTGACCAATCATAATGCAGATACCTGCCATTTTTGTCCGACAAACAAACCAAACCAGATAGTAGATTAAAGTCATTGGACTTGAACTTGAAAAATGGTGTGTATTGAATTCTTTTTGCAGTTCTGATGTTCATTCATGTTTAATTCGTGCTATAACTAGAAGATATTATCAGTTCATGTGCTGCTTGAGTTGAGGCCTATATTAAAGCACCACAAAACGGTGTGTATTGTTTTAATTTCATAAAAATAAAAATTACAAAATTTGAAAGCTGAGACTTTATTTCATACCAGAAGTAGCCTTGTCTTGTCTGTTGGCGCATTGTCAGTGTCCTCTTTGCTCCGCAATATATATTTCACTGTGTGAGAACATATTTCCGGAGTGAGAGCGGAATGGCTTGTCGGACGTAGCGACAGTAAGAGGGGCGGGTCTTTGTGAAAGGTCAATTTAAAACCATTTAAATCTTTGTGGACTCGGCCGGACTCGACTCGGACTCGGATGTTAACCGCGACTCGGCCCTCTTTGGACTTGGACTTGGACTCGGACTCGATTGTTAAGGACTTGGACTCGACTCGGACTCGACAATGGTGGACTCGGACCCAACACTAGTAGACACTAAAACGGTCCAATGCATAAATCATTTTTTATGATAAAATAATTAATATTTCTGTGCCACCCCAGACTGGTTGCTGGCCCTTGCCTGGCCACCCCTATGAAAAAATCCTGCCTCTGCCACTGTATATTGATTAGGCCTACTTTGCTATTCTATAAATATATAGGTCTAATAAGTTGTATTATAATGCTATAATGTATGAAATATATTTATCTAAATGTATCAATTAGTTTCTACAATATTCACCAGAAGTTATCATTTCAGGGGTTATTTTTCATAATTTTCAAAAACAACATGGCAGATGTAGTACTGTATGTCTGGATTACATTCATATCTATATTCATTTAGAACATTCTTTTTAAATGCAGTTCAAATGCAGTATCTACTCAGACAGTATGCAATTTCCGACACACCGTAAGCCTTTGGATCAATGATGTGAGTTTGGCGCAGGCATGTCTATTTGGACGACTAATGGAAGACAATAGGAATAACACTTCAGCTGTAAGAAAAATAACACAGTTTTTTATCATTAAGTTATATAGTTATATTATGTTATGTAATTTGATGAAAACAGCCAAACAAAGCACTACAACAAAGAATAAGTCTCATTTACAAATAATTCCGTACACGTAGCTTTCTGTGCAACCTGTTCACTCTTGTTGAGAATAAACAGTAACATTCTCAAAACCAGTTAAAATACAACAAACAGTTTTATATATGCCAACAGTAGGCTACACGCAAATTCGCAGAAATGTCATTTTTGTAATTTATTTTTACCCAAAATTAAATTTAGTTCAAAGTTTTGTAGACTCACTTAGCCTACGTTTTCCATTTCTAATAATAGCCTATGTTTATGACTTGTTTCTAAGGCCCCCTATAGTACAAGTGATTTATTTACTCGCTTGTTTTGCGTGTGTGTGGTTTCAGCTGGGTATTGAAACTCATTATTGATACAATTGTGATTTCTGCGTGAAAGCGTTTGGTGTTTGTATGTCAAGCATTTCAAAATGAATTAACAACAAGCAGAATACATTCAATGCAGCGAATAGCCTGTGTGAGCTAGGCACAGACAAAAACATTCATTTTCGACTAATGCGTTGTTTGCTTTCCTTGCTTTCCACAGTGTGCACAGTGGAAAAGAGAAAACAAAATAAGATTTTTCTTACATTCATTTAAAGCATTACTGCCATCTGTTGGTGAGACTGTCATAGCACAGCAGCTTTAACAAGTCCTTCTGAAGCTCCAACGAGTTTTTCACCAGCTTTCATTATGTACATGTGAAAGTTGTCCTAAACCTGTATGAGTTTCTTGAGTTTCTTGTGTTTCTTGTGTTGAAGGAAGATATTTAAAAGAAAGTTGGTAACCAGACAGTTGATGGCACCCATTGACTTCCATAGTATTTTCCTACTATGGAAGTCAATGGGTGCCGTCAACTGTCTGGTTACCAACATTCTTCATGATATCTTTTTTTTTTTTTTTTTTGAGTTTTGAGTTTTGGAGAACAGAAGAAAGAAACTCATACAGGTTTGGAATACGTAATTAAAATTTTTGGGTTAACTATCCCTTTGGAGTGACATTTTAAATAAAGCAAAGATTTTACCTGCGTTTATTGTGCTCAGTATCATGCACATTTTAGCCATGGCCCTCGCTTGCATCTCTGGGTCCATCTTTGAGGACTTCACATTTATTATTATTTTTTTAAATACACCAAACTAACATGGAGTCCTAGATAATTACATTCCAGACGATCCACTCATGGCAACACATGGCATCGTGAAGTATCCGGATGGATGAGGGAGGACCGTACAACCCTGATCTGGGCTGGGGGTGTATGCCGGAGGTTCATCTGATGGGTTATTGTTCGGACTGTCAACGGGGGCGGCGGGGTTTTGAATGGCTGGCATGGCGGTGGGAGGAGTTACAACGTAGCCTCCATTTATTGGAGCAAAACTCTCAGACTTTCCTAACACAGATGTGTGATCTCTGACTGTAGACCCGTCCAATACTTTGTCCTGAGAGCAGGGATCCTCACAGCACAGAATATAAGGCCCACTGAAGTTCATGCCTGATTTGTCTTTGCACATGCCTTCCCCCACGTAGGTGCACAAGTGGTTTGATCCACATGACTGTCCCATTTTAACAGCATTTAAACTCATATCTTCAGTGTTTAACAAAAGCGGCTCGCAGGTGACACTGTAACAAAATTATGGATAAAATGTCAGACATAGAGATTTAAGATGCACTTTAAAGTCGACATGAATTTCAATACGCAATCCACACCATAATGCAACATATTTTTTCATAATCTAAAACAAAATATAAAACTATTAAAAAAAATGTTTGGTTATTGAAACAAAGCTGAAGTCAAGTGTCTTTTATTTATATAGCGCTGATATAAAAATGAAAGCTAAATAAAAATATTTAAAAAACAAAAAGTGATAAAAATTACAAAAGTACAACATTTACAAAAAAATGCACACACAAAAAAACTGAAACCATGAAAATAAAAGCTAATTCAAAATGTGTATAAATACAATATTAGTATATAAATTATACTAAAATATCACTGTTGCAGAGACCATACTGTAATTCCTACACAAAAGACCATGATCATGCAAATATATGTAGACATCACAAGTGCACAACACATTCATTTTGTGCCAAATTTAGAACTGTTTTATTGTGAAATGTTTTCATTTGAGTGAGAGCTTACCTGCTTTTGCAGATACTGAGATTGTCTGTAGCCAGCAGAACACAAACAGAGGCCGCCTCTTTCTCAATGATATGCGGCCATCCGGTGGGAGACTTCTGAAAGAGAGAGAGATAGAAAAATGAAATATGTAATTTACTAGTTATAAAACGTAGGCTATAAAGACAAAACTGATAGGCAAAAAGCCGGAAGAAGAAGGTAATCTGGGTAGTTTTTGCCTACTCTTTTATGAGTACTGTGAATTCGGACATACTTCTTTTGTCACATATGTTTTTCAGCTACTATATATAGTAGGGAAGTATGTGATTTCAGATGCAGCCAGAGAGATGGCTGAGAGACATTACA
Source organism: Abramis brama (assembly GCF_963993115.1). Lineage (NCBI taxonomy): Eukaryota > Metazoa > Chordata > Actinopteri > Cypriniformes > Leuciscidae > Abramis > Abramis brama. Next base: position 21,674,501 of record NC_139963.1, on the reverse strand, counting down.
AAAGAGAAACGGTCAGAGGAATATCACTGGGAGCAGAAGGGTTTTGATCAGGCAAGAAAAAAAAAAAAGTTGAAATAATCAGTCAGTAAAGACACACCTTGATCATCCCCTCCAACACTTTGCTCTTTATGGGCGATGGAAGCGAACCGTTCCATAACTTGATCCTTCTGTTAATGGAATTACACGCATGAATAAATAAACACACATACAAAAAAATCTACATAATGAATGTTCTTGTAGCTCAAACACCATGGGCTAGCAATACCAGTGTAATGAGTTTGATTTTCAGGTAATGCATGTTGGATAGATGCATAAATGCATAAATGTGTGGTGTGTTTTACCTGTGACAGGCAGGAAGGGCATTGTACAAGATGACGACAAGCACCACCACAAACACAGGAATCAAAATGTAGATGACAGAGCTGGTGGGCAATAAAACTACACACAAAAAGCATCATGTATTGAGTTATGTCCTGTGGGTATCAATTAATGTTGTCCTATAAGCTTAAATAATTTTACAAAGATGTTCCCAGAACTTCTTACATCTTTTTTATTTTAAAAGAATCTCTCTATGAATTCAGTACACATGTATAAAGTTGATTTTTTTAATGCAAAGCACATATGCACACATAGGACAGAGTATACAAGAGTACAGAGTATACAACACACTCAATAAGTATATCTGAATGAATAAATGAACAAACAAATAAATGCATACATACACAAACACACATGCAGCAGGGTGATTTTAAATGCTCTGTGCCACTTTTTTAATAGTAATTTCAAAATTCACCCACTCTACCCAAATTCAACGCATGTGTCAATTTTAATAATTTACTTTTTTCAAACCTTATTTAATAAATGATTTAGTGTGTAATTTCATTTATATGGAAGAAATCAGTAATTCATCATTTTAAACCATTTCCAACATCTCAGTTGTGAACTGCGCACTGACACATTATCCAAATTTGTCTAAAATTAAATTAGGAAAGAAATATATCAACATTATAAAATAGGGTTGTATGATCAGAAGTGCAGAGTGTTACCTGGCTTAGTGGTGAACACTGCTGGCTCCGACCAATCTGATGGCTGAACTTTATACACGTCGTTTTGTTTAATTACAGGCAGTAATCTGATCTGGGCCTGGTAATCAGTTGAATGATATAGATTCCCAGAAGGAATCGCAAAATAGTTGACCCCCTCTTGAAGGAGAATGATCTTTGAGTCCTACAAAAAAAGAAAGTAAAACCAGGCATGTGATCAGTCACAGCTACAATGAATCATTTAGTCAATGCAACACAGTTACCGAAAGTAGCAAACACACCTCGTTGGTCGAGATGTTTAGCTCGGTGGAGTACTCTATCTCCGCCTTTGTTGGAAGAGCTGGTACAGACCAGTTAAAGTTGTAGGTGCCATCTTCTTCCATCACCTTAATCGGGTCAGGTTGTAAAAATTTAACTTGAAGAAAAGAAGAACAAACATGAATGTTCTTCCTAAACTCCAGAGGGCAGCACTGGCACTCAAGACTCCACTAAACAACAGAGACTTACTGTGTTCTGCAGTTCTGAACGTCTTACTGAATAGCACTGGTTTCAGCTCCACTGTTAACAGGTAAGGGTCAGAGACATTCACAGAACACATAAACTCGGATAGCTCAGCGTCCTGGGACTGCAGCTGAGGATATTTACAACAAGCAGATAATCTGAGGGACAGAGAAAGGGTTGTCAATGTACAGGATGTGACATCACACTGTAGATCAATTATTAGGGACATCATATGAGTTTGGGGTGGATGGAGAACTCACTCAGCGTTATCACTGTCACTGCACAAGAGATGATAAGACATAAACTGAACATGGTCTGTCTTCATTTGCCAGGAACACGCCACAGTTTTTTCTCCCACAATCACACACTGCAGGTTAAAGGCTCCATCTGCAAGAGGCCATGAACTTCATTAAAACAGGTATTTGCAGTATAATAAGGAAAAAAATGTATAGATTGTGAGCAAACATAAATAAATAAATAAACAAAAATAACACCATTGTGAGTCTTCCAGGACACTAGGGGGCTCCAGTCACTCCAGAGTCCTACAGGACCCCGCGCCCTCACTCTGGCTTCATAATGGTTGCCGGGCAACAGTGACTCCTTGTCAATTATATACTCGGACGCATTAATGTTATCCACAGTCTGTTCCAGTAAAACAGAATGAAATTTTCAATAACATGCAACCAATAAAATCTGACATCATAAATAACCTTAAAGACATTGTATATGGTTGTTGAAGCCATCTGCTTTATTATTTTTTACTTATTTTTAAATTCAAAAGTAAAGCATTTATCAGTTGGAAAATCTACATTACCCATAATGCTGTACAAAAATTTCACCAAAAGGGTGGTGGGCTATATATGTATATATATATATATATGAAAACAGATAGGCCTACATATTTTTGAATTGTTTTTTTTTTTTTTTTGATTATGTTGTTTGCAATGGTATTTTAGTTCTTTCCCTCAATAAAAATGTAAAGAAAATCTTTGTTAGTGCGTCACTGAATCATTCACTGAACCGTTTTGCCTAAAAAATCCCTGATTCATACACGAACAAAACAAGCGCGCTTATGAGTGTGTTCGACCTGAAGCGGTGCAGCGCGATCGCTGTATGACATCAAAGTACCGCGAGGGCGATTAGAGAGCAGACGGCTCCGTATGCCTTCGAAACGCTTTTACAGTACTTTGATGTCACACGACGATCGGTCAGCGCAGCACCGCTTCGAGTCGAACACACCTTATAATGACTAATTCATTTACTGAACTGATTTTTTTTTTCAAATATACTGATTCATTCAGGAAGTAAACACCCTGTGTGTTTCACGGAGACAAGCAATAGTCGGTTGTTCTGTGGCTTCTTTTGGAAATATTGTCCTTGGCGGAGCAAACAACTGTCAGTATTGCGTCAAAAGTGTAAGTTACTCAATATTAACACATTGATTATTGAACTGTTGTGTAAAACATATTCACACTTGCAATCATGCTGTAGCCCATGTTATATATAATTATCACACGGCTCTGTGAAATACTTTCTAATTCTAATTGGTCAATTGCACCATCCAGCATGGTTATTTCCTGATAACGACTGGTAAAAACTGATAACACATGCACAGTCCTGATCCCCCAACGCAAAGCAGATAGCAACCGGCTGGATGTGCATAATCCCTTACTTAAAGGGATACTTCACCTCTGGAAAGATGAATGTGTATTTAAAATGGGTCATTTATGTAGTAGAAATGTGAAATTATTTTTGAATTTGGAGCTTTCTAGACTGAGAAAAGCCAGAAAATGTATTTTTGGCTTATGTGGATGAAAGACAACAACTCCCAGAATGCACTTGCTTCGCTGCTCTACGAGGCCACTCCCAAGCCACGCCTACCGGTAAAAGCGCGCAGTTAAACAACAAGACTAGGCTACTAGTGAGTCTCCGTGACGAGTCTGCCTGGGATTTCGAGATCACCCGAAATGGCCAAAAAATCCTCCGATGACGCAAAATGACGTTTTTTTGCGTCATCGGACGATTTTTTTCAGACAAAAAATACATAAATCTCTCGTCTCAGGGGGACATGAGGGAGGAAAGCACGATAATCCTGAAGTATCCCTTTAATTCATCACACTGGAAATATAAGTTGTAATATTTATGCAGTATACAGTACACAAGTATTTTGGCAGCATGTTAAACCACACAACCATTTATTTTTCCACAAGTGGCATATACTGATTACATAGGTAACACACTGATTGTGCATGTGCAAACACACATTAACGGGTAACCAAACATTGCGCAGTCAGGCTAACCAATCGCATAAATACACAAATAAACGCACTCAGCATTCACCCTTGTAAATATCCCAATCTTGACGGTGGATCTATCTCCAGTTTCAGACCGCTAGCATCACTCTTTCATGTGGAGGCTTTATCTTAGGTGGGAAAGTTTGAGGTTATTATGACGTTTCCTTACAGTGTCAGATTGTGTTGTTTGATAGTACAGTGAAACAAAGCTGCTGCAGCATGTTGTAGACAGGATATTCACACAAGGCATAGAAAATGTTGCTATCAGATTATATTTTGAATATATCAAGTATATCATCAAAATCTTTTGTAACATTATAAATGTCTGTATTGTCATTTTTCATAAATTGAATGTGTTCTTACTGTAGAAAATATAAATGTATTGAAGACAATTACAAACAATTGTGTGTGTGTGATAAATTGTCTTCAAGATTTTGATTTCAAATAAATGCTGTTTTTTTGTACTCTCTATAAATTCAATAAACATGAATAAAAAATTATATATATTATACAATTATATCATTTTTTTCATGTTTATTGAATCTAACCCTAAGGGAGTATGTTAGTACCTTATCTTAAATTAACATCCCCTTAGGGGTAGATAGAGCACAGTATTCTGACAATGTACTGTATATGTGTGTACTCACAGTCCAATCTTGCATTCTGCTATACTGAAGCTGGTATGTTAGAGTTCTTGTGATATTTGAGGATGCGGGATATGGGCTTTTCCAGGACAGCAGATGACCTCCGCCATCAGCCACCTTCTCCGTCAAGTCAATCGGGGCCTTAACTTTTCCTAAAATCACACACAGAACGGTGAAATGCCTTTCCACACCAGAGTTGCTTTAGAAGGTAAAATACATGCACAAAACACACACTCACCATGCTGAGCAACTTTGAAGGTTGTGGCTTTGGGGTACTTACAGGGTACTTTGAAATATAGAGTGTGATTTGTACCAATGCCAAACCTTCTAGTGTCAAAGCGACACTGGTGAAATGTCTTCCCATTGGGAAGCACAATGGGTCTGAGCGGTTTGCAATGTGTTTCTTGTCTGAGAAGGAGAGAGAGAGAGAGAGAGAGAGAGTTAATTTTCCCCATTGTAGTCTTTCTTTCTTTCTTTCTTTCTTTCTTTCTTTCTTTCTTTCTTTCTTTCTTTCTTTCTTTCTTTCTTTCTTTCTTTCTTTCTTTCTTTCTCCTACCTCTTGCCCCAGTAGTAAAGTTCAAAGATGGATTTGTTTGCTGTAGCCTGTGGAAGACCATGCGGATCGACCTCCCAGCTGCATTGTGCATGTGTCATGTAGTCATTGTAGCACTGCAAGGAATCCATCAATGGAGATTCTAAATCAAGAGATCAAAGGTCAGTATTAAAGGTAAAGTCACCAAAGCATGCAGAGCATGCAGTCACCAGAACATTTTTCTCTGTTATAGTTATAGAACAGATATTGTTATAGTTATCTTTATATTTACTGTTCTTGGTGCTTTTAGGATGTCACATTACAGGACATTCTTCCCAAAAGTATTTCATGGAAACCATTGGACATTAAAATTGCAATGCATGAACACTGCAAACTTTGTTTCCAAGAACATCGCTATCTCACAGACGTGTGACCACAGACAGGAACTTCTAGAGGCTTAGATTGACAAAGTTCTGGATGATGTAATTTTTGGATTGCTAAACTTAAAGGGATTTTTATATACTATTTTTAGATTCAGCAAGGCCCTCAAGATTACTTAGAAGTGAATTTCTAAAATTCTGCAAATCTAACTGACCACATCCTCAAGTGTCTGCAAAGGAAAATCTCTATTGACTGTCTAGCTAGGTCCAAGATAAGAGTTTATTTTTGCGGGGATAATAAAATTTATATGTATGAGTGCAGGACGGAGGCCACAATAAGATTAGAGAGACCACCGATAAGGTCTATCTGATGGACACAGGCCTGAACTACACAGGTCTTATAAAATTGAATGCAATAATATCTGAAGGTGTTATCTTTCTCTCTCACCTTTCCCAGTCTCGACTTCATAATGAGGACACTGGTTGTCACCAATGCCCCGTCTGACCAGCAGAGTGAATGAAACCATATGCAGAATCCATGTGGAGAACATTGTAGCCGAGATGCACTTTTACAGCAGGCAATTCTTCTGTTTACTTCCAAGATATCTGAATATTTACAAACCAGTGTTGATGGTTAGAACCATTCAATTTAAAGGGACAGTTCACCCAAAAAAAGAAAATTCTGTCATTGTTTATTCACCCTGCAGTCGTTTGTTTTGAAGAACTTTGGGGTACAAACAACATTGAACCTCACCGTCTTTCAAAAAAACAAGGCAATCTTCAAAATATCTTATTTTGTGTTCCACAGAAGGAAAAAAAGTCATACAGTTTGGAACAAAACATGTGAGGTGCTAACAAAGGGTGAGGTAATTTCAAAATTTTCATTTTAGGGGAATGACATTACGCTGTTATAAAAGCAAACACAAAAACACACCACAGACATGCTTCTGGGAAATACTTATTGCTTTGAAGTACAGAATTTCATTTTTCTTACATTACATTTTTCCTGTCATTAAAAAATACTGCATTCACACAGCAAACTTTAAAGCTGAAGTGTTTTTGAAGTCATTTCTGTGCCACCAAATGAAACCAAATTGTAAAAATAAAGCTGGTTTTCCTGAACACTAGACCTACTCCCGTCTGCCATTGTTCCGGCAAACAGATTGTCCTGCGTAAAACTCATACCATCGGTTGTGTCTTCAGTTAGAAGTGTTTTAACATAGAAACTGACAAACTTAACTTTAAAAGTATTAGTTATTTTGAAAACGTAACAAAGCATCTAAAAATGAAGGATGAAGCACAAAGTTGTATATATAAAATAGCTTACTGTTTGAGACAAAAGTATGGTGATCTCCAAATCCATCTTTAAATTGAGGATTCAAAATCCATATTTTAATTAATGGAGCACCTCAAGGAACAGGTGCAAATCTTGATAATCGCTCTAGATCTTCATGGCACACGTTTTGTACAATAACTGTACATAAAACTACGCTTCTGCGGTGAACCTGACCCTACCCTTAACCCACTAATGGAGCGACACAGCGTAAAACACAGACGTGGTACTCTGACACTGATCTCGCAACTGCCAGGAAACTGTAAAGAAAGGGATTTCCCTGAGCTTAAAAGACTGTGAGGGGCGTTGGGGGAAAGAGATGTGGTAAAACTGAACACGTTCTGTCGGAAATTGACTTTAAAATATGTGTAGTTTGTAAAAGTTATTTTCGTTTCTTATGTTTGTCTGCCAATTTTAAGTTTACGCTTTCATTTAGAGGTTGTTTGCCGTACGGCTGCTATGTTTAGCTGCGGTGAATTACAGGAGCGAACGTAGGTGAGAGCTGAAAGGGCAAAAGAAACAAAAAACATGTTTTACCTCACTCCTTGTTCCTACACTGACTTACAATATGTTTTCACCGCAACAACTCTTGGTGGCCTTCATGTTTGCTTTGCAATAAACAAAGCAAAAAAAAAAAAAAAAAAAAAAAATACGGTTTAACAGTGTAAAACACTGCAACAAGACAGATTTACTTGTTTTCAGAAATCTAATAATTTTTTTGGTATTTTTTGTTTGTTTATTTGTTTTAAGCATAAAACGTAATAAATTTAGCTATGCTTAAAAGCAACACTTTTTTTTTGTTAAGATTTTCTTCTTGAAACATCTTCCGAATATATCTTCATGTTTATTTTTTAGGTTAAATGTTGTTATTTCTCAGAGAATCTTAGGGATAAAAACATGTTGAGAATATAATTATCTATAGTCTTTTTGGTTTCTGATTATCTGTCTACTCTATTATTGAGATGATCTTTAATCCATATAAAATCAGGGTAAAGGTCATTTTTGATTCGGAAGTCTTCAGAGACGCTTATAACAAAGTTGTTTTTTGAAAATTGTTAAATTACCACTTCATGATAACTTATCAATGATCTTTTTTCCATATATCCCATTGTATTATCAATGTTGTTTCAGTCTTTGCGAGTTCAATATAATGGAAATATTTGATATTTTTCCAAACATTAGTGCTCTATTTCATGAATTCACCCAAATTATCTTAATATCATATATTTTCCACTTCTGTCACTGGTGATTTTTGAATTTGACTAATTTTAATACTATATAAAACATATATGTCTGCGAATTGCAATAGCTGAAAACTTATTACACAATTTCATACTCATCTAAAAGTATATTCTTGGTTTAAAAAATCCTTACCTGTATTTCTGTCATCAAAAGCAGGCTAGTAAACTTCCCATTCATCAGTGCTTGGATTAAAGAGTACTTATCTTGGTCTGTTGCTAATCGACTTCAAATCAACATGCTTTAGCCTACTAGTGAGTGTGTTTGAGGCGGTGTTCTCATAACTGAAGTGCATATGCACACATGAGATCATTTACTTGAACTATAGCTCAAAACCAAAAGTTCCTTTTTTTTATCAGTTGGGTAAAAACAATAGTTGTTTGGTCATCAAAACAGACTTCCACAGGAAATGGGTTAACATGCTGCAGCTGAATATGAACCAATAACTAAATAATATCTTAATCAATATATTGACTGTATTCACCTTTACAGCATGAACGGCACCTTCTTATGGAGAATGAATGTCACAGCTTTCGTACAGAACCTCTACACACATTTCACTTCACACATGCAAAAATACATTCACACACTCATACTTCCACATTCAGTTGCTAACACATATGTTGAGGTATACCCATGAACTCACATTTGCAGACGCAAACAGCAGTGAGAGCTTTCCAGTAACAGGCAGGAGATCCTGAAAGTGTCAGAACTCTTTCTCTTCCTCTTTTTCTCTGTGCATAGTGTGCGTGTGCACGCATGAGTTATACTCAGCTCTTCTATTTGAAGTCATAGTGAACCTAGGTGTTCAAGTATATCATGTATAAGCCATTTGACTTTTTGATTGGTTGCTGATGGAAACATGTTTAAACACCCAGTTTGTTTGTCTTATATTTCCAGTAACCACGAGCAATCCCTTGGTATGTGTCTCTGAATTACGAACACAAGTGTTCCTTAACAAACACAGGATGACTAAAAATACTATTTTTGTCACTGGATGGTGCTTGTCCCCACAAAAGTTACCGCACAAGGGTTGTTCAAATCCCTAATGCTAAATATGTGCCATACTAGTAATTCTGTTCAATTAGAAGGTGACACTGAGGCTACATTCACACTGCAGGCTGAAACGACCCAATTCCGATTTTTTTTGCCCCTATGCTACCTGTATCTGATCTTTTCATGACAGTCTGAACGACACAGATCCGATCTTTTCAAATGCGACCCAGGCCACTTGGGTATGTGGTCCCAAATCCGATAGGGGAGAGTGGGGTGAGTTGTGCCAGTTTTTACTCAAAGTGACTTTAAAGTGAGGCCATGGCAGTAATGCCTTCAACTTAAGGATGTACATATATTTCAGGATGTGGTGCATCCCTGAGAACAATAACTTTGGATCTGAAATAAATTGTTTCAGAAATATAGCTCTTGGGAAAAAAGTGGTCTCATGGCACAACTTGCCCCTGGTGCGGGAGAAGTTGTGCCTTTGGGGGAATACATTGGGGGTAAATTGTGCCAGTGATTTCTGAAGTAAAACAGAACATTTTAATGTTATGAACCGTAATGCTATATGAAAGCAAGATAAATGCAATACAAAATGACTAATTTAAGGTTTATTTAGATATTGTCACCCTGGAATACCATAGCATGCGTTTTTCCTACTATGGTCAATTGCATAGGGATTTTGTATTGAACATAACTCTGGATCACAGTGTCATAGAGACAAGGGGGCGGGCTCATTTTACTCAGACGACCAATCAGTCTCTCAGGATCATTGTGAAGCTATCAAACTATGCCCTAGCAACCATTTAGAGCACCATAGCAACACAATATATGATATTTGTGAATCATTTCAGGCAAAAAGGCTTTGGCAATAGATGCATGTTGACATAGCGCTGTCTGTCAATTATGTAACATATAAGAATAAAGTGACTAGGCTAATTTCTAAACATCCTATTGTGACATAGGCCACTTAAAAATGGAATAAAACTTCTTTTTAATAACATAGTGCAAACTCAAAACTGAAATCAGTGTTAGCTAAATTAAACAAATAGCAGGCAGGCCCAAGTAAAACAATGATGAGGCATGCCCATCTCCTCACTTCTCAAGATTATCCCGTGAGTATGTAGGTCTAGGTGGTCTGGATCTGGCACAACTTAACCCAGGCCCTTTGGCACAAATCACCCCAGACCCACAAGTTTGAAAAACGCATGATCCAGCAGTTAAGAGCTAACATCATGCTAACTGTATAGAATTATTGTGTAGCCTACTAAAGCACTAAAACATGTGTGAAATGTTTTCAAACTTGTCTATAATTGTTCAGACACTACAATCAGAAAACCTTAATCATAGAAATTTTACTTTGAAAGGGAAAAAACAGTTTTTTGCACTAAAATGTGCTTAACTCTCATGCCATGTGTCTCTCTTCTTTGGAGGATGAGTAAAAGTGATTGCTTTTCAAAATGATGTGGTCACATGACCAATTTCTTCTATGGTTTTCCAGAAACAAGGGTGGAACTACTTCCCCCCCTGGCACAAATCACCCCACTCTCCCCTACATATCTGGGGCATGTTCAAGTTCAAAACGGTGCGCAACGTTTTGCTACGGTTTCCGGGTTGAACGTCATGTTTCCTGGAAACGGCGTGCACCGGTGTGCAACGGGGTTTGAGATACGTTTTCTCTTGTTTGGTGGGTGTGTCAGAACTGCAGTCCAATCAGCAGCAACATGTATATAAAGCACGAGGTATTAAAGTGAACTCGCACAATGGTTTCAAGGAAAGTATTAAATTTACAAATGTGTTCGATGCAGCTCGGTATACGCAACAACTGAGGATATTAGAAGACATGTTTGTCGAAAGTTTTATTGTAAAAAATATAGGATATCAACAAAATGATGTAGTTGTTTATATTTTTAGCTTCATTGCACATGTATTGGTATAGAAATAAACAATGGTAATTAAGTGATTTTCCTAAAAATGAGAAAGAAAATACAGGGTATTAAAACAGTATGAACTACACTGAGAAAAACAATAAGTAGAATTTACTCAATTTTTATCAAGTAAATTTCACATTGATGGAAATTAAGTAAATCTACTTAACTAAGCCGAGTAAAATTCACAAAGTGAATAAGTACATATAACTTGGCCTGTTAAATTATATTGAGTAATTTTTACTTACAAATCTGATATAATTAATATAATTAAGTAAAACCACTTGATATTTTAAATACATTTTACTTGTTTTATGCAGTGCTGGTAATTATTTTAAATTAAATTAAATGTTACTCTTATAATGTGACAAAATAATACTGTGACAATGTGCAGTTAAGAGTAATTTATTAAGAAATAAGCATATACAGAAACCTATAATAACAATAATAACAATTCAGTGTGTTCGGTCTCTCTCTGTCCCTCTCAACTGGTTTACAGCAACGGAGGCACAAAGGGCTGAATGCATTTGAGAAATATCCTGAAATTAAGAAAAGAGAGAGAGAAAAAAACAATAATCAGCAAATACTTTTAAATTAAAAGTTAATTAATTTGCATTCACATTATTCATTTCATTTATACCAAATCATTAAAAACATCCTGCATGACCTTTCTCTCATAGTCATTTACACACATTAATGCTAACATGTGACACACAGCATATCAAGGCTACGAATTAGGAATTTGGGAGTACGAATTATTGTCATTTACAACGTGGTCACGATTTAGTAAAAGCAGGGCCCATTTAATAGATAGTATGCACGATTTAGCAAATGAATGAGGAAATTAATTATATTATGCACGATGAGGGAACGAGAACCTTCTTAGGCCTATTGTTAATTCGTGGCCAATATTTGTCATCTATAAAGAAAATTGCACACAAAATAACAAATATTAAACAAAAAGATCATGATTTAAGTGACATATTCATGGTTTTTAGGCGTAATTACTGATAAATCGTGTAAAACGTAAAGTTTAACACGACTATGATTTTTAACACGAGTGTTCTCTTTTGTTCTGGGTGGCAAGTGCAGTAGCCTAACTGTAACATCGGGCATATTTTGTAGTATTAAACACATATTTATACCGACTTCATCAGGCTCCGAAAATTCTTCACAAAGAATAGCCTTCTCAGCTGCCATAGTTGCAACTCTTGCGTCATCAGAACAGTGTGTTCAACTCATCACCGTTTCTGTTTAAAAAACGTTGTGCAACGTTTTGTCGGGGCTGAACGCAGCCCTGATCTTTTGAAATGCGACTTCAGTCTGAACGGCCAGGTCGCATGTATCCGACCCGCACGTCATTGACATAATTCTGCGTTGAAGTAGTCGTCGGTTTGAAAATGGACTGCATATTCGTCGAGCTGAGGTAAATCTGCCGAACGGGTCGACCTCGACGAGCCCGTAATTAAAAAAATAAATAAAAGCCCACGGCCACCATCATTATATATGACTAACGTTATGTTAACTTGTTTGTGCTGATATTAGATAGGTCAGCGGCTGCTGTCTGGCTCTTGTGTAACGGTCGCTGCGCGCGCTCTTGTGTGTGTGTGTGTGTGTGTGAGAATCACAGTTAGTTGAAGTTTACTTCCGCAAACAACAAGTGACATCGTTGACCGTTGAGTACTCTTCTGCGCATGCGGGTCACTTCTGGGTCATTTCACGTTCACACAGGAGATCGCCTCGTTTACACTGCAGGTCTTGATGCCCAATTCTGATTTGTTGCCTATATCCGATTTTTTTGACTCTCTGTTTACACGTTCTTTAAATTGTGACCCATATCCGATTCATGTGTTTACACTTGCCATAGGCTACTATCTGAAACATACCGCGCATGCTGAAAGGGTTAAATTCTCTTGCACAAATGGACGAACACAAAATATGTTTCATTCTCTGCGATATGCAAAGTTGCCAAACACCACTTTTGAATAAGAAACAATGTCTATAAAACTCGTTAAAACTCCACGAATCACAAACGTATCGGTGAGAACACTCGTTAAAACAACATACACACACCCGAACTTGACTGCACATCACATATTTGACATTATTGATACTGCTTTCATTCGTAATGCAACGGACTGATCTACTGCACATAAATTAAGGGCTGTTCACTGTTCTACAATAAAGAGCCTGCACAGCGACAAGAAATAGAAATTAACACAAAAACGACTGCCTAGAGCCTGTACTTACACAACACTGACAGTGGAGTTGCGCTCAGGAGTAGAGCAGCTGTGGACAATTTTCTTTTTCTTTTTTGAGCGGCTGCGGACGAATTCTTTCTATGCACACACAATATTAGGCCTACATCACAATCTGCGCGTATGTTTTAAAAATATAATTGAACATGTAAATAGTCCTAGCACTTTTTAAATTTAAATAGCCCACTTAAAGTGTTTATTACAAATAAATTACTAATTGCTTAAAATGAATAAATGTAGGCCTAAATGAACAAAAAATTTCGTTAATTTACAATCATGTGAAAACACTTCCCCACATTCCTCTCCTACGATGACACAACGTTTCGTCGGGCCATCCGTCCCTTTGCAGATGTGCGTCGGGGATTCTCTCGTCATTAAACCGCGGATACGTTGCCTAATGCCTCAGAAAATCCGATCTGCCTGTTTACATGACAGTCGCATTGGCATATATCCGATTTATTTCCACATATGAATGAGGCCTGAAACCGATCTGGAAATATCCGAATGCATGCGTTTTTTTCCTGTTTACACTGTCATAGAACATATCCAATCTGTGTCACATGTGAGCAAAAAATCGGAATTGGGTCACATTTCGCTGGCAGTGTAAAGGAAATGTGAACGGCCTTGCAAAAAAATCTAATTTTTTCAAAAAATCGGAATTGAGCATTAAGCCCTGCAGTGTGAACGCAGCCTGATTGTATTTTCAGTCATAACATAGTATATAGAGGGGAGAAGTTAGAGTGAGAAGGAAAGTATTGAAAGTATTGTGTCCGAATATACCTATTTCCATACAATAGTTGGCGAAAAACAGTATGTGAGCAAGTCGTATGTCCAAATTCATAGTGTTCATGAACCAATAGGCGAAAAGCACCCAGATGACCTACAATTTCCGGCGAGATTCTGAAATGCGCATCTAATGGACACTTTACTTTCCCATGAGGCTACGGGAGAGAATATGTAAATGGCAGTGAAGCAACGTAATTGATGCCATAGGTCAAGGTGGATGTAGTACATCCAAATTGAATTAATACTACACACATTCATACTATATAGAACTTTTTTTTTTTTTTTAAAGTCGCAAAGGAAGCTTCAAACCAAACGTAGTACCTCCTATACAGTATTCGATTACGGACACAGAGAATGCATTACTAACCAGTAACCAATATCAATGCACTAACCACCAGGCCATGACCACAGATATTGTCATTTTATTTTCAAAACTGTTTAAGAATACTTCACTGCATAACATGGCTAAAACTTCAGTTCCATCATTGAATGACATTTAAGCTATAAAGATTCACATAAAAAAAGCTGATGGCTTTTTATTTCATGGCCTAATATGTGTTTTGGGTTTTATGCTGTCTTCATTTTTGATGTCTGAATGTGTGCTGATCTATGAATTATCAGTTCACATTAAAGTGATGTGAAACTGCGATATTTCCTGACCACAGGGGACAGGACGTAAATAAGATACTGATCTCTCTGCCACAAAAATGGTGCAAACGCTTGAGCTCAGGTTGGATGACAACTGGCAGCCTTTGTGAAATTTGCATCTACATAAATGCCATACCGGTTTTTTTTTTTGGTTTATCAGTTTGGTTTATTGGTTCTTTGGTAAAGTACGTTGTCAGTCTCCAAGCCCTCTGTGGATATCGCAGGGTGGGCAGCATATATATATAGATAGATAGATATAGATATAGATAGATAGATAGATAGATAGATAGATAGATAGATAGATAGATAGATAGATAGATAGATAGATAGATAGATTATAGTCTGTCTTTGCAGCTTCTCAGGAGCGTGACTGTCAGTCAGACCACATGTTAAAAAGAAAAAACTGAAAGAAGAAAACAAAGAGATATAAAGAGAGATCGTGTGAAGATATGACAGGTTGTAGCGGTTTTTACAGATGAGCAAAACAAGCCTCTGTAGATCACAATGTTCTTAGGAGCGAAAACATGTCCTATGATATTTAAATAATATCAGAAAAAAATGTGTTTCTGTTGTTGTCTTCCATTTTATATGCAGAATAGACCTCTGGGTGGATCTCGATCAGCATATTTCTATTTATGAAGAGTATGTGCTGCACTGGTGATGAGGATGTAAGTACAGTATGCACACAAGTTTGCAGTAAAACAGTAGGCCAGGATATTCTGCACAACTACCTTCGTTTAGGGGTGGATTTATATGATTTATATTGAGGGCAAAAAACCCCACTGATGACACTATTATTGTCTGTCTTGGCTCTATGCAGAGCTCTTTTATCAATTGTACAGAAAATACAGGGGAAACTGTGTAGACTTGATGTGTAGAATTTCTGTCTGTCAGGAAAATAATTGAAGTGCCGAATAGTTAACAGAAAGAAAACAGCAGAATATACAGTTTTGCTCAGGCACAATTAAGTTAACTTGCTTTTAAGTGCACAAAAGCACTAATTTATATGAATTTGGTGCCTTTTAAACATCATTTTGTGTCCATCAGACTCAATAAAAAGCCCTGGCCACCATGAATTTATGGAAAATTACAACAGGCTAGATTGGCAACAACCCTTGATATTTTTGGATCACACGAGCTGTGGCCATCATTTTATGCTAAAACTAGCATGCGCTGTAGCTAAATTCATCACTGAGCATTGCAAACTTTGTGACCAAAAAGGCAAGCAATTATAAGTGTACAAAGATGCATGCTTCAAAAATCTATGAAAAATAGGATGCCATCTGGGCATCTGGTAAACTGTGTAGTATTAATAGTATTTGAATTGTGAATGTGCAGTATATCTTGTGGATAATGAAGGAACTGATCATTTATTTTAGTTTTGTTTATATGTTTAAGTTTATGTTCTCTTTTTTGTTTTGTGACTAATTGTAGTGTATGTGTCTTCTGAGCAAGATTGGGGTTTGTGGGTTTGGGTTATGTTTCCGTAAGATAAAGATTTGAATGGTTAGCTGCACATTAGCTTAATGTTAGCATTAGCCACAGGAGGCTGGTCGTGTGCATCTATCTGGATTTTTTTTATGTGTTTTGTGATGGATTGTATTCATTTACAGAGTGGTTTTATCTTCTCAGAATCGTGTATGTGAAAGTTTGCATATTCATGCATGACTGATTTCTGGATTCCCCTATTTCTAATTTGATGTTAGTTCGACTCAGTTGAATTTCACACCTTTATGCTTTTGTTGCTTGTGTGTGTGTGTGTGTGTGTTTTGACATAAATTTTTTTTATCTGTATACTTCTTGGAGCATGTGTAAGATGCAAACGTCTAAGTGTACTTTTTAGAAAGTTCAATAAGTCTTTCATTCACAAGGTCTTGCCATGTAGGTTTTTATAACACTTGTTAGTCATTTAGGTGCTGACACTAAATGACATTTGATGCTGTGACTCAGTCAAGAAGAAAATATTTAAAAGTCACATGCTCTTCTTGAGTATAAATGTCTCCTATTGGCCTTGCATTCCCTTTTTTCCCAAGGTCACTCTGTAAAACTCTGTCCTGTGAGTAACTCTTTTCACCCATGCGCTTGATTCTCTCAAACAAGTCTCTAGAAGTTTTTGTGTTCTCAAGACTTCAAAACTTCCTGGTGACAAGTCTCAGCGTGAACTTTAAAAACCCCAATAAGGTTAGAACTTCCTCATTTTATTTTTTTCAGGACCTCTTTTTCCACGGTTAAACCTTTAGTTTGGTTTTCATATAGTTTATTTTGAGTTGTTCTAAAACCACTCTAAAACCAGACGATGACTCATGAACAGGTAGGAAGGTTTTGTGGCCAAAAACTACTTTCATTTCAAGTTAGGTGTTTTACAGGAATTGCTTTTGGAGTGATTTTTTGTGTGTGTTTTCTGTAGACACCCCACTTCTTGTGCACCTTGGTGATAAGTGACTTGAAGCTGATCAAATGCTGAATGAAAGTTTGCCCCCATAGTGCCACCTAGAGTTCTTTTCTTGACATATCCATTCATATTTTAACAGCAGATTACACAATGAAGGTGTTTTGTGTGAAAGTGTGTTTCTTTCTCTTATTCTTTAAAATAACTCCTAATAATGCAAGTGAACACACACACGCACACACACACACACACACACACACACACACACACACACACACACACAGTTGTTTTCCAAAAGTTCCTTGGTTAAAATAAGTTCCTTAGAAGTTGCCGTTTCGATATGATGTAATTCTGTTTTCTTCAGACATGAGTCTACTTCCTGTAAGCAAAGATTTCCTTCTTTGTTTTTTAATTCAAACCAAGCTGAGGCATATTACCAGGAAACTTCTTTATTACAGTATTAGCATATTTTACTGATAAGGAGAGACGCTTTCTCATTTGGGATGGGGAAACCGTCTTTAATGGGACTTTTTTTTTATACCCGAAAAGTTGTGTATTTGTTTTGTGTAAAGTTTTGTGCCTTAAAACTTTTTTGTAGTCATATGCAGCACTTACAAGAGGTTCCAGAGCCATTTTAGAGCGATTAATGCTGATGGAGGTCTAATGCGGTGCAATATTGTTTTGCAGTGTGTCCTTTACTGTTCTTCAGAAGCTTAAGCCATGGGCTGTGATGTTGCAGCGTTAGTGTGTGTGTGATCCAGAGGGAATTATACATTCTTTGTCCTTCATGCTAGGGCTGCACAATTTACTCTTCAGCAGGCTTAAATGGACTACAATTCCCATGGGATGTCCACAGGATACTGCATCCTCTCTATATTTTAATATTCATCCCAATATTCAATTCAACCTTCAAATTCCGAGTGATTTTGTAATGTACAGAAACATGATTGATAATCCTGAATCTCTATAACATTTGTGTGTTGTTGCAGGTGCAATACTCCCTGCCACAATTATGGTTTGGTGGGTTTTCACAAGTTCAGTTTGATGTCTCGTTTCTCTTCTGACCTCAACCTCCGGCTGATCCCAGGACTCCGGCTCACTCTACAGCATGTACGACAAAGCATGCTCTATCACCACCCAGGTAAAAGTTGTTGGATGGACTAGAGAAAAAAAGAAAAAAAAGAAAAGAAATTAAATGAAATGGAGAACAAGTTCCACAGACTTGCCTAGCAACCAGTCTTTGCTCACTGGTTGAAGTCAAAAGAGTTGACCACCGTTTAATACTTCAGGGGTTTGTTCATGAAATATTCACTTAATATTCTCGTAGATTAACAGAGCACTGCATTCGTCTCATGATTTGTAGGTACAAGGTTTTCTCAGGACAGCTTTTTCCATTTAATTATTAATCATGACATCACTGGGAAAATTTAAACTGTCCACATACTGTGCTTAAAACTCAACTGAAATGAGTTGAGATTGTTGCAGAAATGATCTACATTGTGACCTTATAATCGTTCCCTGAAAGCCAGTTTCCCTGCAATTTCTCTCCGAGTGCAGTAAATGTGATCATTGTGTGTGTGTGTGTGTGTGTTGAAGGCTTTAAACTGCCCTATAGTGGCGCTGGAGATGCTGATGAAGTCTTTGGGAAGAACTGGATAAGAGATGAGCTCATTATAATTTGCTCTTTTATTCCATGTCTAAATGGATTTAAGGATCAGCTTACTGCACATTAAATGAACAAATTCCCTTTTGGATCCCAAAGCAAACTGAGGAAAGGAGAGAGCATGCTTTAGTACGTTATTCCGGTAAATCTATCAACTCTCTCCCGTGTACACTGGATCATTCACATGGAGAAAAGTGGTGTACATGCATCCCTCACACAGATACAGTATGAAACTCTTTACACCAGATTACGTTTTCAGACGAGTTTGTTTCCTGTCATTTTCAGCCAGCCGAGTAATATATTCTTGCGTACTAATTGCCAAACCAGTTTGTGTAAACAGTGAATCAGTCTGTGAATTACCAAACAGCTGAGGTAAACTTTACCCCAGGTTTGAGTAATTCTGTTATGTGGCTTGTTTTTGTGCTTCCGTTGAAGGTTGATTACAGAGCAGCATGTTGCTTGATGTGATATTGAACGCCATTAGCGTTTAGCTGATCTGGGAGCTGTGTTGGCCGTCAGCCTAAAAGCGTTCTTTTTATATACACCAAAGAAACCCAGTAGCTCAGCTCAAATCTCTCAACTCAAGTATGCATCCCCTAAAACGCTGAAGAAAACAAGCAAACGTTGCCTGTGTTTGGTTGAGGCACTTGACAATCAAAGTCACTGATTATGTCAAAGTAGAAGTCACGTACCAAGCCGAAATATCCATATTTGCTGAAAGTTTTCCCTTTCACCATTCACACACATTCAAATTGCTTTGGATAAATGAATATGTTTTGGAAATGTTGCTTTTTTTAAATTCAGGGAATAAATGTAAAATCATCGTAATGCATCGTGCCAGTGAAGCCAAACAGCATTGTTGTGTTTTCATAACCAATTGTAACAGACTGAGTTAATGATATGCCATAAAACGGAAATCCACCCTATCTATATTTTATAAATGCTTGTTATTGCATGTTATTAACGTTTTCTATTTATATGTTTAATAGTTTTGACCTCATAATTTGTAATCAAAATATCTTGATTTCTCTATGGTGAGGTGATGTATGCCGGACTTCTCCAGTCATTTCATCTGCAATAACACGCATCCATTTCTTAAAATCGACTGCATGCTCGCATTCGGATCTGCCTTTATCCAATTAACAACTAATGGACAGAACCAAGTTTCCAAACTATGTATATATATATATATATATATTTTTTTTTTTTTTTTCATAATTCGTTTCACTCGGATGTGCAAGACACAATCTGTCGCTACTTCTGTTTCATCGCAACTTTAAATGAAATGTTCCCCACACAAAGGTATCATATGGCTTCATTTTTGGGTTGCATTTAACACAATTGCCACTCTGAGTGAAGAATGAGAGAAAAACCAGAGGTGCTGTGGCACACAGAGTGATAAAACTAGATGGAGTGATATATGGCTCACTGGAGCATGTTTCCAGGACTGTGATTGGACAGCAACAGGCGGATGGGTTTCTGTGATGCTGAATATACATGCTTGAAGACAAAATATATTTATTTATGTTGTGTCTGAAGCGCTGTACTGTATCTCACATTCAACCTCTTGTTCATGCTTTTATTCCCCATAAAATAATTGTGTATGTGCCAGGTCATTCTATTAATTTGGACTCATGCCACTCTCTGTACCCCTCCTGGGAATTCATCCCTCGTTTTTGCTAGTCATTCTTCCCCACTCAGCAGCTTTTGCTCTTTTTGTGCATGTTCCAGTTTATTAATCCTTGTGTTTCATCTTTACCTCAAAACATAATTTTCTTCAGGGTATGCTCAGAGGCTTCTGCATTGTTCTTTCATTTCTCAGAAGATTTAATTTTCAGTTGTTCCCATTTAAGTATCAACTTTTCCTCCTAAAATGACTTAGATTACACACAAAGAATGTAAAATGAATGTGGATAGCATATAGTTTAGAATAGATCATTTGGTCTTGAAAGAATTTGATGAGTTCATGTTGAAATCTTTGACTTTGGAACTTGAGACATTGTTGAGATCTCCTTTGAAACGCTGTAAGAGACACATTTAATGTTGTTAAAAAACAAATTCGTAGTTCTTCCAAAAATCATATTTGCTATAACGTTGGGGTCCAAACGACTTGGATCGCATTAACTTTACATGTATGAATGAAAAAACAAAACAAAAACACATTTGTTAATTTTGACTTTTTTCAAAATAAAGTCTAACAGGTTGGGTGAGTAATATATAATGACAGCATTTTCATTTTTGGGTCAACTGACCCTTTAAGTGACTTTCCATAACTTCTTGTTTGTTTTTTTTAGACTGAGATAATCCTATTTTGTGTTAATTTATTTGTTTATTTGTTCAGTTTTCAGTCATTTTATTTGTTTGTTCATTGATGCATTCATTAATTCATTTGCTTATTCATTGATGCATTCATTAATTCATTCACATTCATTAATTATTTGTTAGTTCATTAACACTCATTCTGATATTTATTAATTTTCTCATTCATTTGCTATTCGTTATTATTGAATGATCAAATTATTAATCAATGCAGTCATTTAATCATTTATTTGGTTATTTGTTCATTCTGTCATTTCATTCATACATTGGTACATTCAGTTGTTCATGTAACAGTTCATTAATTCATCCATTTGGTCTTTAGATCATTTGTTTATTTGGGTGATTTATTCGTCATTTGCTCGTTCACTCATTTATTTATTAGGGAATTTGTTAATTCATTAATTTGATCATTAATCATTTGTTTGTTCAGATAATTTATTACTGTAGGTAATTTGTTCATTCGCTTATTCATTCATTAGGTCATTTATTAATTAATTAATTAGCTCATTTGTTCATTCTGGTCATTTATTTGGTCATTTGTTCATTCGGTCATTCATTCATTCAGTCATTCATTCATTCATTCACTGATTCTCACTTCTTTTCTTACGGCATCGCACTGTCCCTCCTATCTGACTTAAGCCCCTCCTCTTCCCTCTCTCTCCCTCACCCACTTTCTCTTTCTCCGTCCGTTTATCTTCCTCTAACACTCTCTCTCCCCTTCATCTCACCTCCAACTAGTCAGTGTTCTGTCTCTCTGTCCTGCTCTGTCTCTCTCTTTTTCCCTCTCTGTCTGTCTCCTTCTCTCTCTCTTTTTGGTGTGCTCAAGCTCCAGTTTGGTTTCCAGTTTCTGTCTGTCTGCGTTGCCGGTCTCGTTCCTCTGCGGACCTGAACCTCCAGCTGAACCCGGGACTCCAGCTCACTCTACAGCAGGTAAGACTCCGGCATGCTTCACTACCACACAGAAAAGACTTATGGAATGACTAGAGACGGTAAAACAAGGAACTGTTGTGATGGGCTGGAGTCAGAAAGGAGAACAAGTAGAAAGGAAGTGAGACAGAAAGTACACTGATAACTGGAAGAAATGGGTAAATAATCAAGATTAAAATGGTTAGGGAATGCACAAAGAGAGGAAGAGATGGTCATCTTCTATCAAAGTCAGAGTGGCTGCAACATCATCCTCATGTAATATCCCATTCACAAACCACAGCTGAGCTCTGCCAGCCCTCCGCACTGTCAGTGTGTGTGTGTGTGTGTGTGTGTGTGTGAGAAGGAGGGAAAGAGAGAGCTTGTACAGCATTACTGAAAATGTAATAGATCACATCTACAGAAAATGGGACTGTAAAATAAGAAAAGACTGGCAGAGAGATTTAGGAAGACAAACTTGACGAATCGCTCATTAAAAAGCAATTTAAACCTCAACACAATGATGAAGGCAATGTGGCAGAGCATTCTATCTATCTATCTATCTATCTATCTATCTATCTATCTATCTATCTATCTATCTATCTCTTGTTCTGTTTATTTCTATCTTTCTGTCATTCTGTCTGTCTATCTCTGATGTTGGAGTGTTGTTTCTCTTAATGCGTCTATATTTATTTCATTCATAAACTCACGCTGATTCTACTGTAAATTTACAGAGATAAACCAGCCAAATAATATTTCTGTAATAATTATATTGTCTGAATCAATTGATTTACTTTTCTGTCTCTTTCATCTCTTTTCTACCCTTCTCTCTCACACTAAGTTATCATTTGCATGCACACAGGGTCTTTCCATTGACGCCCTAAACCTAAGCCTTACAGAAACACTTTTAAGTCTCTTTATAATTTTATATGTGGAGATTTCAGGTTTTACTATCCTTGAGGGAACATTTGGTCACAATGTATTCAAACCCTCTACATACAGCTTTTCTTATAGTCCAGATGTTGCAATCACACAATCTGGAGATTGAACTTGCACAGAAAGAGAGGGAGAGATTTACAAGGATGACAGAGGATGAGGAAAAGAGCTTGGCTGCATTAGTGCTGCTCCAGTCCTGGTGCAGTAACGTGTCTTTGGGTTCAAAAACTCTCTGATGCTTGCTGTCAGGGTGTGTGGGGACTGCTGGAATGGTGTTTGCGTGTTAGCTGAAAGGATGGCATAGCAAAAAGATTACATCCATTCTGCAGTGATGGCACAAAGAGTGTGTGTGTGTGTGTGTGTGTGTGTGTGTGTGAGAGAGAGAGAGAGAGAGAGAGAGAGAAGGGAGAGAGAGAGAGAGAGAGAGAGAGAGAGAGAGATGCATTACTCCTGCAGTCTGCCTTTTCTGGTTAATGAACCAAATCAGTCACACACATTCAGTCTCTGGGGGGGATGGGGGATGGGGGGGGGGGGGGGGGTGCTTTGAGTTCTTGAGCCCCTGCCCTATTTTAAAATTAATCAAAAGTGCCCTTCTCAAACAAATATCAATGAAAATATTGTGGTCAATAAAACAAAATGCATTTGATTATAATTAACATGACAATGTGTACAAAACTAAAGTAGTCTAAATTCCCATTTATTTTTATGTTTCTGTCAGTCTGAGGTGTCGTTGCGCGTTGATATGGGTTGCGTCACATTTATATAGCGCTTTTCTTGGCTCTCGAAGCATTTTACATAGAAGGGGGAATCTCCTCAACCACCACCAATGTGCAGCATCCACCTGGATGATGCGACGGCAGAACGCCCACCACACACCAGCTTACTGGTGGAGAGGAGACAGTGATGAAGCCAATCAGTATATGGGGATGATTAGGAGGCCATGATGGACAGGGGCCAATGGGCAAATTTGGCCAGGATACCAGGGTTACTCCCCTACTCTTTCGAAAAACATCCTGGGATTTTTAATGACCACAGAGAGTCAGGACCTCGGTTTAACGTCTCATCCGAAGGACGGTGCTCATTGACAGTATAGTGTCCCCATCACTACACTGGGGCGTTAGGATCCACACAGACCACAGGGTGAGCGCCCCCTACTGGCCTCACTAACACCTCTTCCAACAGCAACCTGGTTTTCCCAGGAGTCTCCCATCCAGGTACTGACCATGCAGGCTCAGCCCTGCTTAACTTCAGTGGACAACCAGTCTTGGGCTACAGGGTGATATGGCTGCAGTCAAGTTGCATGTGTCTTGTTTCAGTCTTGACTGACGGGGTTAGTCTTCATTTTCGAGGGTCTAAAACTCCGGAGTAGTGTGTGTGGTCGGCGGGCATAACCGTAGCAAAAGTTATGCGTTTTAAAATGAAAATGCACTAGTGTAAACGTAGGTATCCCACAGTCTGCTTGGGAACCGATGCTCTCGAGACAAATATGGTTCTTTCAGTGAGTATATGGCTCGATGGCAGGAAAAAAATAAACCAAACAATTTTTTTACTTTATTTTTTTTCCAATAATAAAAGGTTGTGTGTCGATTCATTTAAAAATTTCAGGGAATTTACTTTATAATATAAAATATAATATAAACTAAAACTATGATATAAATCATGTCTCAACTTTCACAGCTAAGTTAACTAGCGACATCGCTAGCTATTTTAGTCTGACTGACTCTGGTGGCCAACTAACATTATTATTACTAATTATATAGTGACCAAATACAACCATAAGCAAATGTTCAGTCTTGCTTGTGAAAGGTAATTCCCTGAGACCTGTTTTCAATTGTGCAGCGATTTGTACCAAGCAGCACACAAAGCAGGCATTTTTCTCAATTCTGTTATGAGACTTATGGGAAAGTTGCCCTCCGCAATATGGCGGCCCCGTTGACGTACGATTCAGCGGCCAATAGGGCGTCTATGTATTTATTATGCCTATGCCTACACCGACCAATCGTCATCTGGCACAACAAGTTCAAAATCTGCGTCGTTGAACTAATGGATGTTAATTGACTACAAAGCACTGCACAAAACCAGCACCAAAAATAGCATTAATGGTAAGTATAGTATTCAAGTCACTTGTATTTAGTCTATATTGATACACCATTCGATGAAACTATCATAGTTTGTTAAATGAAGCCCAGGCGCCATCTACAGGCCTATTATGTGAAATGTAGGCTGACAACAACAGCAATAGTATAATAGTACAGTACTACTGCTCAAAAATGTGCACACACATTACTATTTAGGGCCCAAGCCCTGAAAGGGCGGAGGCCCTATTGTTTTCGTAAGGATTTTTTTTTTTTTTTTCTTCATTATTTTTTTTTTTGCCTTTTTGCCACTTTTGGGTCCCTTAACATGCTCAAAAACTCTTGAAACTTTGCACACAGGTCAGAACCCGCGGCCATCAGGGCCGGACTGAAGCTGGTACCCGGGCGTGGCAGGGGGGCTCGACAGCGCCCCCTGGAATGGGGTCCGAAATCTTGGTCCATATATCAAACACGCTTGCATGTAATAATATGAAACTCAGTACACATATAGATCTCATCGGGCCGAACAACTTTCGTGCTCTAAGTTTTACAAAAGCCCAACAGGAAGTCGGTTATTATATGTTGTTTGGAAAACGCATACAATGGAATGTGAAATACTCCTCCTAGGGAATTCATCCGATCGCCGCCAAACTCGGTGTGAATGAAGTCAAGACATTGAGGATGAATTCTTGCGAACAGATTTTTGATATCTCGAACGGTTTGGCCGTGGCGAGGAAACGAATTTATGGCAAATAATGGGACACAGGAAGTGTGTTATAACTTCTGCATACATTATCTGATCTTGCTGAAACTTCAGCAGTGTGTTCGTTGTAAGAGGCCGATCACATGGATGTGACCTTTGTGAGTCAAAGTTATAGCGCCACCAACTGGCAACAGGAAGTGTGTCACTTTCAAAATGCTTTGAAATCACTTTCTTATTTTTACCCGATTTGCTTAAAACTTTATGTGTATAATGTAGACACACGGCAGATGTAGACCTGTGAAAGGATTATTGATATCTTAGATACTGTTGCCGTGGCAACGCATCAAACTTTAATATTCTTTTCGGATGCTTTTGAGACTCTTCACATGCTTGAAAATGCATGAAACTCGACAGACACATCACATTTATTATACAGTAGACATGTGCAAAGTTTCAGAAATGGGCGTGGTGGAATGGCTCAGTAGCGCCACCTTTAGTCAAAAATGGGGGCTTAGTTTTTCCTAGAATCACAAAACTTGGTAGGTGTATTGTTCTCAT
This sequence comes from Abramis brama, assembly GCF_963993115.1. Classification (NCBI taxonomy): domain Eukaryota; kingdom Metazoa; phylum Chordata; class Actinopteri; order Cypriniformes; family Leuciscidae; genus Abramis; species Abramis brama. The sequence goes on along the minus strand of NC_139963.1, from coordinate 21,648,373 downwards.
CAAGCAGGACACCTTTCTAATTTACAGTCATTACCTCAGACCCACAGGAAGTCAGATATTTTGGTTTGAATGTGGATTTTCTGGAGAATTTTCTCTCTCTCTCTGTGTGTCTGTGTGTGTGTGTGTGTTGGGGGGGGGGGGGGGATTTGTCTATTCCATTTAATCTTTGTTCTTCAAGGTTTCAGGGGCTTTTGGGGCCCTTAACGTGCTCAAAAACTCTTGAAACGTTCCACACAGGTCAGAACCCACGGTCATCAGGGCCGGGCTGAAGCTGGTACCCGGGCGTGGCAGGGGGGCTCAACAGCGACACGGTCTAAAAACTTGGTCCATATATCAAACACGCTTGCATGAATTAATATGAAACTCTGTACACATATAGATCTCATCGGGCCGAACAACTTCCGCACTCTAAGTTATTAGCTCCGCCCAACAGGAAGTCGGCTATTATGGGTTGTTTGAAAAACGCATGCTGTGGAATTTGATGTACTCCTCCTAGAGAATTCATCCACTCGCCTCCAAACTCGGTCAGCATGAAGTCAAGACATTGAGGATGATAAATTCCGGATGGATTTTTGATATCTCGAACGGTTTGGCCATGGCGAGGAAACAAATTTATGGCGAGAAAAGAGAAACACGAAGTAATATAACTTCTGCATACGTTAACTGATCTTGATGAAACTTCAGCAGTGTGTTCGTGGTAAGAGGCCGGTCAGATGGATGTAACTATTGTGAGTCAAAGTTATAGCGCCACCAACTGGTAGCAGGAAGTGTGTCACTTTCAAAATGCTTTTGACAAAAGTGGAGGGGGGTTACTTTTACCCACAGTTACAAAAATCAGTACGCATATTGGTCTCATCGAGCCGGACAACTTTCTAATTTACAGTCATTAGCTCCGAGCAACAGGAAGTCAGATATTTTGGGTTGAATGTGGATTTTTTGGATATGTCAGACTCTGAGTTTTTAGTTACTCCTCCTAAGTGGTTTATTTTATTCACACCAAACTTTTTCAACATTATAAAAATACATTAAAGATATATATATATATATATATATATATATATATATATATATATATATATATATATAAATATAGCTGCGAGCAGCGATGAAGGGCCAAAGCCGGCGGCACCGCCACCCCGGTGCCTTTAGGTAACTAATGGCATCGTGGTTGCGGTGCCACCGGCTTGGGCCCGTAATCGCTGCTCACAGCTATATTTATTTTTTATTTTTAAAGAAGTCCCTTATGCGCATCAAGCCTGCATTTATTTGATCAAAAATACAGAAAAAAAAATTACAATTTAAAATAATGGTTTTCTATTTTAATATACTTTAAAAAATGTAATTTATTTCTGTGATGCAAAGCATATATATGTATATACACACACACACACACACACACACACACACACACACATACATATATATATATATATATATATACATACCCCTGCCCCTGAGGAACTCTCTGCACATCCCTGCAGTTGCTTGCACATATTTGGCCATTTAACTCTTTTGACTAGATTAACCGGCATCCACCAGAAGTTACCAGTTTAAACTGTGTGTTTACTTGAAGTAGTCTTTTTTTCCCTGTGGTTTCTCTGGTGTTGTTTACGGTTGTCCTGATTTAAAGTTGAAGTGTGTAGCCTAATTTCTGTGGCACTAGTGGCATCAAATGGAATGGTTCTGTCCCAAAGGAGCAGTCCACCTGCGAGTCCACACTATTATGACATAATGCCACATAGACGGACTAAGAATAATCTGTTCTGGAGCCCACAAAGTCCTTCTGAAACCTGAAATGACAAATAAGACACCCTATGTCTTTGTGGACTTTCACTGCTGGTGCAGTTGTCAGAATCAATGATTGTGTTGAAACAGGTTTTGAAACACTCTCCTCGTCTGCCAAACTGATAGTCCTGCCCTTAGTTAAGCAATGTTGAAAGAACCAGTGTTTGAACTTTTTTGGGGAATCAATGTATAAATTACTTGCTTATACACTGAAAAAAAATGGCGTAGAAACAATTTTCACTTTGAAATTGCCAGCACCAGCATTTTTTTATCATATTCACAAAACTTGAATGGCTCCCAGAATATTTTATTGTATTAATATGTATATTGTATTTTTGTATTTTTTTCATCCGGATTAGATTCAGAACGATGATCAAAACATAGATAGACTAAATCGAGTCCATCAACAGCCCCAATGCTTGCATGTACCTCTTTGTGAGTCTGACATTTTTCTCAGAAATGATCACATTAGCTTACATGTGTGGAAACAACTTCTTCCTGTCTCTCGCTGGGCTGCGTTTAACTCCACTTTTAGACTTGTGAACTTCCCTAAGCACTTCCCCTTGAGGGAATCACCGCCACCATTTTAAAGTGCTTCGTCAAGTGGATGAGGGAAGTTTATTTGGACAGACCCTCGACCCCTCAGTTTTAATCGAGGAAAGTAAGTCTACTCAATATGTACACTTCAGGCAGATCCATAGACCACAATGCACCATGATTGTGACTTCACAGCAGGTCGCGCTTAATTAACCCCACCCCACACAACTGTAGTGTATGATATAGGAGTTATTTTGACACTTAACCGCATAATACTTGTAGCTACCTTAAGCTGACTGTTATAGTTTATTGTATTATAATTTTCGTTCTCCAACAGCCCAAGCATACATACAGGCCTATATGGTGCATAAAACAAATTCATAAGGAAAAAAAACTGTAAATAATAAATCGGCTCCATTGCGGATTCCAAGTGATCAAGGGTTTAGAGTGTTTCAAGGGTTCCGCCAGTAGTGGGCAACGTGAGCAATGACATACATCCGAGTGAACGAGGTGGAGGGAAGTTAGCGAGGGAAGGGCATAAAAAATTGGGCTGCATCTGAAATCGCATACTCTCTTGAGTAGGTACTTATTCTGAATAAGTAATTACTCCACGATCGCTAAAAAAGCATGTTCCATATAGTATGAATATGTGTAGTATAAATGTAGGCCAATTCAGACATACTACTACTGTTGTAATCGGAATTATTCAACCCCCATTGCAAATAAGGTTTATTGGCAAAATTTACAGACTTTCAGCTGTTTGCAATGAACAAATCAAACAAAAGTAATCGAAATAGCTGGTTTCCCCAAATTCAACTGAAAATTATTTAACCCCTTCATGACAAGCATCTTTAGTACTTAGTAGAACACCCTTTTGCTGTTATGACCTGCTGCAAACGAGATGTATAACCAGACACCAGCTTCTGGCAGCGTTTCTGAGGAATCTTAGCCTATTCCTCATGAGCAATGGCCTCCAGTTCAGTAATATTCTTGAGTTTTGCGTGCTGGACTGGACTTCCAGGACTTCTTCTGCAACCAAGCTTTGGTGGAATTTGAGGTATGCTTGGGATCATTGTCCTGTTGGAATGTCCAATGACACCCAAGCTTCAGCTTCCTCACTGACGGCATGACATTTGCTCCTAGGATTTCCTGATACTTCAATGAATCCATCTTGCCTTCCACACACTGCAGGTTTCCAGTGCCAGAGGATGCAAAGCAGCCCCAGAGCATCACCGAGCCCCAACATGCTGAACTGTAGGCAAAGTGTTCTTTTCAGCATGTGCTTCATTCTTCTTCCTCCAGACATACAGCTTATCCATAGGGCCGAAAAGTTCCAGTTTTGTTTCATCGCTCCAGAAAAGAATCCCAAAACTTCAGTGGCTTATTTATATGATTTTGAGCAAATTGGAGCCGACTTTTCTTGTGCTTTTGGGTCAGTAGTGGTTGTACGTCTTGGAGTTCTGGCATGCGTTTAGTACACCCATACTGTGCAAGCTGTAACCTCAGTGCCTGTTGCCACCAAGTCTTGCTGCAGGTCTTTTGCAGTCACTCAAAGGTTTTTTCTGAACCTGCCTTCTCAGAAATCTGGTTGCAGCAGTTGATAGCATCCTTTTTCTAACCCAGCCAGGTAGTGTAACCACTGTTCCTTTAACTTGCAACTTGCAAACTATGCTTCCAACAGTGTCTCTGGGAACATTAAGTGCCTTTGCTATCTTTTTGTATCCTGTTCCTTGTTTGTGAAGAGCGATGATATCTTCTCTTAAATTTTTGGGGCATTCTTTTGACTTGTCCATATTTCTAATATGCAGTCAAACTTGACACTCAACAAATCTAGCCAGTTGAGATATTTCATGTGTTCTAGCTCATATAGTTGCACTCACGCCTAGTGCAACTAATGAAGCCCTTGGTTAGTTGCCTCAGGTGTGCTCAAGAATCTCACTTGAAGAAGTAGGAGATCTGAGCAACTTTTTGCCTACTCTTTTATGAGTACTGTGAATTCGGACATATTACTTTTGTCAAATACTGTTTTGCACCTACTATATAGTAGGGAAGTATGCAATTTTGGATGCAGCCTTGGTTAATGCAGACCTTCTCTTGTTTTTGGATCCAGAGATGTTGTACTATTTCAGAAGATCCGAAACAGCAACCCCTACCGTATAACAGTGAAAACACGGATTGCTGGAAAAACTGGGGGCAAAAGTTAAGGAGAAAATATTTAACATTTGCTATAGGAGATTAACACTAAACATTACACACTTTCTGCTTTTTTATGTTTATTGTGATTGTTTGTCAGACCCATTGTGTCTTTTTTGTAGTTGTGGGCCATTATCTGTGGTTGTGTGTTTGTGTTTGTTCATACAGTTTTGGATGAACAGATAGACATCGTTGAATTTGTGTGTGTGTGTGTGTGTGTGTAATTGCGTATGTGTGGATGTGAGAGTGGTTGAGATTGGACAGCTGACACTAATTGAGTATTGGCAGATAGAGAATGCAATGTTCGTGAGTGTGGGATGGTGTCTGTATGTTTTGAGTTTCACTCCTACGTGGGCAGTTTTTTGATGAAACTCAACAGCCACCTATCTCTTGCGATCCGTTTCTGTCTATCTTTCTTTCTCTCTCTCTCTCTTTCACACACACATCACTCAGTGAGGCTTTCTGGAGATTAATTAATTAATGCGCTCTACTGTTGTGACAGTCTTGAAATGATAGATTAATTGATTCAAGACTTTGTGAGGTCTGCGTTATTTCAGCCCCGCATTAGTGGCCTCACGTTAAACGATCAAAGCAATTACGGCCGATGTCTCATCAGAACTACGTATGCATACTAATTGAAGCTGAAGTGACTTGTGATTTGGAGGATATGGTGAAGGTATGCCGTTGTTTACTCCCATTCATGTCATTCCAAACCAGCATGAATTTTTCTCTGTAGAATAAAAAAAAGGTGAATTTTTGGACAATATCTTGGTCAGCTTTTTTAATTTATTTTTTATATACACATAATGACAGTAAAAATACCATCATAAAAGTTGCCCATATGACATTATATTTCCAGTCTTCAAGAGGCGAAAATTATCAGTGATAATTCAGCAAGGATATGCAAATTCATCAAGAGTAAGTTTTACTTAAAAATAAATATTCTATTTGATATAAATGCTCTTTTTTTATAAATGAAATGGAAAACAAAATTCTATATGAACCATATTTACAGCCGCATGTATTGAACAGCTGCACCTACAGAAGACCGCCACATCTTTCTGCTTCCAGTCACATTCACAAAGCGGGAGACTGATCTTAAGTCATAACCAAATATTTGAGCTGTCAAAGCCTCTAGATTTCGCACAACTTCAACTTTAAATTCCCTTTAACCGTTTACGCTTGATCACATGCTCATTCAAGGTCAAACGGTCTGATAACTGCCTCTTCTCTTTGTGCTAAAGCAGACCACTGCAGTCAGGCCAGATTCTTGGCAGTTGTAGAAGGTTGTAGGCTGGCAGATATCCTGGGTAATACACTAGATGGATGGATAGATCTCTCCATTTTCTCTTTCTCTGACTCATAATTATTCTTAGTAACTATATTTATTTATTTATAACAAACATTTTATAATTTATTCTAACACACCTCTCCATTACTTAAAGGGTTTTATCTCGTTTTCTCTTTAAATAAAATGCTTCCATTTTCACTTTTCATTTTTTGAAAAATTTGCCTCACACATTTAGTTTCACAGCAGCAACAGCAAGCCAAAGGAGACAAGGTTTCAACTGAGCATATGCAGTTTTTAGACTACATTATATTCTTGCTCTGTCTATACAATAAATGCACGTTCTTAAATGAGTAAGGTTTTCAAGCGTATTACAGCTGCCCAGGTAATTGTATGACATGACCTATTTTAGTGGCGGCCAAATGACACTTTAAAATCAGTCAGAGTTACTATAGAAATGTATATTCATATGTAAATATGAAGCCGCATAATCATAATTCGCACCTTGATAGCACTTAGGCCTAGATGTTTCTGCCCACTTTCGATCATGTGATTGTGCTCTGCTTTTCCGCTAGACTGAAGTGTAAAATACGCCGCACAGTTACTTTCAGCTACTAAAAGATAAATACTGCAATTTTCTGGTGTTTTTTTTATTTATTTATTTTGGTTTTGATTGGTTGGGGCAGCCCTTCATCAAACTTCTAAATACACCGTCCACCTGATAACAGATAACACTATATGTGCCTAAATTTTGATTGGGTGGGCCTAGCCCACCCCTGCCCATGCCTAGATCCATCCCCGACGCCAGTACACTGATAGATTTCATATCCGACTACTGCAACTTATGAAAGTCTTAAGGACTCATTTAATTTATAAGGCTCTGATCAGGGATGGATCATAATTACAGATGCACCAATATTATTACAAATCTGGATATTGATAAAGTAATAATTATTTTCATGTTATGGCCAATAAATAATATTCATATAAAATATTTTTTTATTAATAATATTAAAGGTGCACTATGTAATATTGATAGCTAGCGGTTGAACTCGGTACTGCAGTCAAAATGAAAAATATTGGAGAGAGTTTTTTCCCTCGACGCTCACACGGGTTGCCAGATTGAGGACAGGCAACAGAAATTAGTGCAATTGACAATGGAAAACGACTAGCCCTACAGAATAAGTTGATCAGCTAATGTATACGTTTGCAATGATTTTTCGAGGCTTTGGGTAGAATTTACGATTTCTGATCCAGTTTATTTGCTGGCCATCACTGTGTTTTTCGCCAGCTGGCAACTCGGGGTGTCAAAATAATATTGAGTAAATTAGCAGTGGGCGGGATCACACAGACCAAAACAAAAACAGACATTCTGACACGAACGCACATTTCAAAGTAAAATAACTGGCTGTAGCATTGTTTTTCTGATAAATGAGTAGCCTATTTGAACTCAGCATGTTTCCTATATCTTTGCAAACATATTGTGGTATTTGCTATGCTTTAGTACAGTCAAAAAATTTAATAAAGCACATTTAAGATTTAAACTATTTTTGTCTGTGAAAAAATTTAAATCAAACTTAAAATCATGCATTTTAAATGCTGCAAGTGAATGTAGCTATCACAGAATTTGAATGTACAGTATGGAAAATGGATATTAATTTTGCGATTTATTTATTTTGATATTTTTAGTGGAGGACATTTAGTATTGCTGTCATTATTTCTGATGTGATTTCTGATGGATGTGGTGGATTTGTCGCGATTATCAAGAAACAAATCCTGCTATCTTGTTTGTGACCTTGTAAGGGACATTGTGTGGGTGTCAGGGGTTTTTGAAATTAATATGTGTGTGTTTGATGCCAAGCCTTTCGTATGCGCGCGCGTGTGTGTGTTTATCTCATTTGGATTTTATCTGTAATGCTAAAACACCTGCTAATTATCCACTCAGATTGAAGCCGCATGCTAATGGACTGACACATCACACACACACACACACACACACACACACACACACACACACACACACACACACACACACACACACACAGTAGGCCTATCTGGCATAAACATGAGAGGTTTTCTGTTAATAAGTTGTTTTATTTGGAGTGACAGTGCGTGAATGTTCTCTGTAGGAGTGCAGCATTCAACAAGAATGCATAGAGAGAAGACTTTCTCACCTGTGCTAATTTATATGCTACATCTGTGCCAAAGTGCGAACATGTAGGGATGTGAGCTATATACCCTTTGGGCTGTTTCTTACACAAATCTATCATATGCCCTCAGAAGACTCACTTTTTATTATGGTGTTTTTGTTTTCTGAAATCTCTTCTTATTGCAGACTTTGGTATCAATGTGTATGACTGATCTATTCTTAGCTCTTTGTACCGTTTTAAAGTGACTATTTATTACCTTGGCTTGTGTTCGGCAAGGGAAAAGTCTACCTTTAGACTGACGTTAAAGTCACCGTGTCGCACCAGGAGTCACACGTTCAATTAGCCAATCCCTGACCTCCTAAATGAGGTCAGCACTGTGGCGGAGGTCCACCGGGAGAGCAGTCTAAAACGGACTCACTCAGTCTTATCCGGTTACTCTCACTGTTCTTTCTTTAGCTTTCTGGATGATCTTAAATGCACACTGTGATATGCCCTAAATTTGCACATATAGCTTTAAAAGCAGCTGAGCTTTGGAGAAATTATATACTAGTTTATATATAGTGAAATATTATTACAATTTAAAATGACTGATTTCTATTTGAATATATTTCAAAATGTAATTTATTCCTGTGATGCAAAGCAGAATTTTCAGTATTTTCTGTCTTCAGTGTCATATGATCCTTCAGAAATCATTCTAATCTGCTGATTTGCAAGAAAAAATGTCTTATTATCAATGTTGCAAACAGTTGTGCTGCTTAATATTTTTTAGTGGAAACCGTGATACATTTTGGCAGGATTGTTTGATAAATAGAAAGTTAGAAAAGAACAGCTTTTATTTGAAATATAAATATTTTACTGTCTTCTGTACTGTCATCTTTGATCCGTGATGAATATGCAGCACATGCATGCTCATTCTCTTTCTGTCTCTTTTGCAGAGGTCAGTTGTTCATTCAGTCAGCAGAAAAGGAGGTACAGTGTGTTCCTTCTCTTTTCACTGAATAGCGGTTTTCTGTTACAGTATCTTTGCTTTGTCATCTCAGAAACTCGCTTGATCTCAAGGGACACTCCCACCTAAAGGGCAAAATAATAGAAGTCACAACAGTCGATATGAATCCGCAACTTCAATCTGACGACCAGTAGGATTTCATGTCTTTGCCCTGTGGGGAGTAGAAAAGTCCTTTACTCTGATAGAGTTCCAGAGGTTAAAGATACTGCCTAAGAGTCCATACTAACTGTGATTTGCTCCCCCACTGAATCAAGATTAGTTTTGATTTGTCCTCCAAGATAATTAGCCTTATTATCCTGTAGTCTGACCTCCTCCACTCTCACTGAACCAATGGCAATGAGTCACATGCACCAGGGGACAAATAAATGTGTGGTTTTTTTCCTAGCTGAATCAAATCCAGGTTTAAAAGTTCAACCAAAAATCTAAATCCTTCCTTCACGTTGTTACAAACCTGTATGACTTTCTTTTTTCTGTGTAACACAAAAGAAGATTTTTTTTTCAAAATCTGTTTTTGCTCCTAAATTTAAAAACTTTTTGGGATGAACTATCCCTTTAAGAATCCGTTGAGTAATTAATATTCAATGCTGCTAATCTGAATATTTGGAGCAACTGCTCAAGAATATTCTGATAATAATCATGATATGGTCACACAAGCAAATAATGACTTAACTGCTCTCGGCGCCACATTTAAAAAACCAAGAAACAATCAGAATCGTCACCATTTGTTCCAGGCCAATCACAACCAACCAATCCTGAGGGTGCACCGCAGTTCTGAAGGTCGTTTTGCCCCCTGCAAAACAGACAGGGCACAAACATGTACTGTAACACTGGTACTGCTTGAAGCCAGTGAATTCTGGGATAGCCCAGGAGATAGGAATGGTCACGGTGTGGAATGAAGTGACTTAATTAGGCCGAGCAGTGCTTTAATACCCACAGGGCTCTGGACAATTACAGTAGAGGCCATTATTACAGTATTAGCCTGCTCTCTCTCTGTGTGTGTAACTGCATATATAGCTCAATACTTTCATTTACGTCCTGTACGACCATGAGATGTAAGACCTCTCTCTCTCTCTCATTTCACTGTTCTCTATGAAGCACTTAGCGCAGTGTTTTTGCCTCAGGCTCAGGCTGGTCACTAGAGTGTAAAGTAACTGTATGAGTGTGTGTGTGTTTGTGTAGATGTATGTCGCCATATCTAAACTGCTGAAAGAAGCAGAGTAGTGCTCTACTGCCCTTGATACTGATACAGGACCTCGCTGGCTGTATTACAGTAGCTGTAGACATGACAAAGATAATCTGTGATTATTATTATTATTATTATAATTTGTGAATGAATCATTCTTTTGGGTCCAATCTTTTTAGTGAACCTGGTTGATTTACAAAACCTGTTCAAATGATTCATTAACATTGGAATCAATAGTTTCTCAATTTCAACTCACTGACTCGGATAGTCACAGCAATGTCTGGTCTGAGTTTTCACTGAACCACTTGATTCACAAAAAAAAAAGCCATATTTTAAGTCACATCCTTCTATTATCCAGTTGATTCACCTGTCTGAATTATTTGTTCGCAAATCCGACAGCAGCGGTTCTCATATCAACTCACTGATCTAAAGCAATATCCAGTTTGTGGGGGGAATTGCATCTTTCTATAAACTGGTTGGTCTGAATGATTTGTTCACAAATGCATCAGTCCTCAGCTTCAACTCACTGACTAAGTGATTCAATCACAGCAATGTTTGATTTGTGATTTTTTTATTTTTTTTTATAGTCTGGTTCATAAACACAACCTGTTTGAATGATTCGTTCACAAATCATACTGAATCGATTCTCAATTCCATCTCACTGGCTCAATAATTTGGTCACAATGGGTATCGGCTCACTGAAGGGGAAGATTATCAGTGAATAACAAAAACTATTTTGCTCTGCTCGCCACACAAAGCTGTCGTATTACTTCAGAGAAAGGACTTGGAATATCAGGCACAAGTTGAATTGATGATATTTTTGGTGCATTTGCATGCTTTTTGAAGCTTGAATACTTCAAGTCCATATTTATTGTATTTGCATGGAAAAGAGCGACCAGCACTTCAGAATCTCTCCTTTTGTGTTCAGGTTTGGAATGACATGAGGGTGTGTAAATGAATCATTCCATTCCAGAGGTTTTCTCTCAAAACCAGCACCGAAAAGTCTGCAGATTTCATCTTAGGCTAATAATAACTTGTCCTTTTAGCTAATTTTACATGCTGTCTTCATTATTGTTGAGTTGTCATGTTTTCGTGTTGATGTGTGTCTTACACTGAAGATTATGCTGACTGCAGAGGGTCTCTTCAACTAATTCTATTTTCAAGGATTCTTAAACGGTGAACAACAATCCCCTCTAGTGCCTGTTAGTGCACACACACATACACACACACACACACGTGCGCACACACACACGTGCGCACACGCACACTTATAGGCCTACTCTTACATACACATTGCACCAAGCATGAGGAGAATACTAATTTGATGTTGGTCCTCTTTTTTCACGCTATAAGCTGTGGACATGACAAGAATGGAAATAGAGAGAGAGAGAGAGAGCTGCCTGCTGGGTTGCGGAGAAACGAAGTAGTAGGAAGAATAGAGGACGGGAGAAAAGGAATGAATGAATGAATGAATGAATGACAATGGAGGTGAGGAGTGTGTGAATGAAAAAAATAATAATAGCTGCACAATTTCAGCTCGCACTAGAGGGATGAAGTAGCAGAGCATCGGAAATGAATCTCAATGAATGTTTCGTTGTACAAACAAGCACCATCTGGTTCTAAAGTGGGATGGATGAAGCTTTCCCTTTAAACCAGTTCAGACCTGTTATTGTGTAGATCGGGCCAGTTCTGAATCAGTTTGTTCGGTTCATTGTGGTGAAGTGGTACAACTTCAACACGAGGACCAAAACAGCTGTGAGATGAAGGTCTTCACAAATAGTGTTGTTTTGGCATTCACGGTTGGTCTGGTAGCCTACAGTAGTTAAAGGAAAAGTTCACCCAAAAATGAAAATTTTGTCATTCACTCTCATGTTGTTCCAAAACTGTGTGACTTTCTTTTGAGAAATCTCTCTGCTTTTGTTTGATCAGTGAGTCAGCGGGGTCTAATATTGTTTGAAACTCAATGTTCTTCCATTTAAATGAGGAAAGAACAACTAAATTATCCTATTATCATGCATAAACTTTTCACAATAAATTTAATTTAAAGTTTACTTCATCCTACTTTACCCTGGTTCTAACAGACAATAGCCCCTTTCACACAGCAGTCCCGATAAATTACCGTAAAATTACCAGAACCGGTAAATACACAAATATGCTGTTCACACAACACAAGCATCGGCGTTCTGGCATTTTACCGGTAAGAGACCATTCTCACGTCATCAGCAGCAAAATACCGGTAAATTCTGTGATGTCAGTCATTGGAAATGCAGAGCCGCAGCGCTGATTGGGAAAGAAGGCTAGGTCTCGAGCACAGCGCATTGAAAAATCTGAGATGATCAAAGATGATAATTTAGCGCATATTTAAATAGAAAAACTATATAAAAACTAAAACAGCACGGAGTAATTAGTCATCTCCATAAGTCTTAATGATTGGCCCAAAGTAGACTTCTTACGTCATTGCGTTCTGACTTCGTACGTGATTATCACACTGGTAATCTTCTTTCCGCGTTCACACAGAGCACATTACCGGTAATTTACTGGTAATGTTACAACTTCCCTTACTGGTAAATTGCCGGAACCAATTTACCAGTATTTTTGAAAAGGTCCTGTTCACACATAATCTGTTACCGGTAATTTACCAGTAAAGACTGTATGTGTGAAAGGGGCTATTGGTTGTTGGCAGCAATCATGTGCCGCAGTCATGGGCAACACTTCCATCATGCTTTTAATAATGAGAGTTTTATGTGTACATGTATCGATCTCAAGTGCTGAAAGAAACACAAGAAACACTCCCTCTTAATGAGCAGAAAGCTTAAGTAAAGTCTTCTGTGGCCAATTATTTACTGTTATTGCTGTGATTAAAATGTATGAGTACTGTATCTTTGCCAGCACAGATAACTAAATAACCTCAGCAGTGTCTCCTGTTCTCAATAAAACACCAAAGTGTCAAAGTCAATAGATACGAGTGGACACATGAACCCGTTCTGTAAAAATGTAAATGAATCTGATGTTTAAAAAAAAACTATTCTCTGTAAACCAAAAGTCTGAAGGATCCCGAAATGACTTTGGCAGCAAACCCAGAATCTGTTTTGCAAGGAATTGACATTTGTCACAAAATATCCGCCAACAACCAGAGCCTGTTTTCCGAGAGTCACTTCAATCAAATCATCATTAAACATCTGCACGGGAGTCATGCTGTAAATTGAAGATCATTTTCTCCACCATTAAATCTTTGTACTGATATCATGGCCGTACAAAAGTGATTAGCTCATATTCAGACAGCCACAGCAGCTGCTACAAACTCATTAGCGGCAAATTTATGTTTGCATGTTCCTCTTGACTTCCTAGTTTGTAATTAAATTTGTTAATTTTATTGTTTATTGCTTTTTTCCTTTTATGAATGTGATTATCAGTATCTTATGTCACTATATAAGTTTCTGCATTATTCTTACAGTTTTTGTTACTACTGTAAAAGTATTATATTATATAAATGTTATAATTGATAATCTACTGTAAATATAAATATTTATAATAAATTATAATAAAAATGAAATATTATTGTAGTATATCTTTCAAACTTATTTTTTTTAGGGGCCAAGCCCCGAAGGGGCTATGGCACCTATTGTATCTGTTAGTTTTCTTATTATTATTAGGGGCCAAGCCCCGAAGGGGCAAGGCACCTATTGTATCTGTTAGTTTTCTTATTATTATTATTCTTCTTCTTCTTCTTCTTCTTCTTCTTCCGCCAATGGAAGTCTATGGCAGCCCTATGAACCGTACATAGGAAAATGATGAAATTTGGCACAGTTGTAGAGATAGCCATGAATAGTAATTGGACCAAATTTGGTGTCTCTAGGACCAACTCTATAGCGCCACCACCAGTTCAAAAATTCAACATTGAAATGGTTATAACTTTTGAACCCTTTGATCTAGAGAAATAAAACTTAGTACACTTGATTCATCTCATCATGGTGATCAAAATCAATAGCTTACATTAAGACTCCGCCCATTACAGTAGTAGCCATTTTGTAAAGTACAGTATTCCGTTTTTTCGCTACTCCTCCTTCAAAATTTGTCCAATTTTGTCCAAAATTTGCTCAAATGATCTTTGGACTGAGCCGCATAGAAATGACTGAACAGATTTTTTTTATTCATCTTTGTTCAAAAGTTATGATGTCGCAAACTTAATGAGGTTGACCCAAAATTGGTGTAGAGGCTGTATCTCGGCCAAAGTTTGATCAATCGAAACAAAAATTGATACACTTGATTGGAAGCATTGTTTGAGGGTCCGTGCCAAAGTTGGGAACAGCGCCACCTACGGGTCATGAGATATGGAAAATAGCTATTTTGGTCAATAACTTTTGAACAGTTTGTCAGAAAATCATAAATGTGGTATCTATGGATTCCTTGGGTCATGCCAAATCCATGCATACCGATTTTGCCAGGATGGGATGTACCACGTGTCCGCCATTTTGAATTTTGTCATAATTTGCAATAACTTTTAAACTATTTGACATATCTTCACAAAATTTAGTATGGATCATCGACACAATGTCCTGAAAGTACATGAGAAGATTGAGCACAGCGCCACCTAGTGTTCCAGAGATATAAGGTCTTTTGTAAAAACGCTTATAACTTTTGTAAATATTGTTCAAATTTTGATTTCTTTATGTCATTACATTCTTTGGCTTATGCCGATTCCGTCGATATCTCATTTGTCATTTTCCAACAATGTGACTATCCGCCATATTGGAACAAATGAAAAACAGTTTTTTCGCTACTCCTCCTTCAAATCTTACTCAATTTTGTCCAAAATTTGATCAGATGTTCTTTGGACTGAGCTGCACAGAAATGACTGAACAGATTTTTGATATTCGCTACCGTTCCTGAGATATTCATCTCCGAATTTGACCTAGCCTGTGTATGTTGCCTTATGCCAGTTACCTTAGCATAATAATTGGTTAGCATGCTAACCAGATGCCATTCTTTCTAATGTGGCTCTAGAGCTATCAGGATAACCATAAGCTACATTAGCATTAAGCTAGCTTAGCATGCTAATCTCGTTAACATGTTTTTGTGTGCTTATTCTTACACTGAAGCCTCTCCTCTGCAGCTTTGAAATTTACGTCCTCTGAGTGGCGCAAGTTGTTAAACCATGTGTCATGAATCCCGAACCATTACGGTCGTGGGTTCGATTCCTGTGTGGCACATGTCCAGACTGAAGAGGTACTGTGGCCTTAAGTGGTGGAAAAGTTGTTTTAGTTCCACACATGATGTGTATCTGAGAAAGGATCTCCATAAATATAACATGCAGCAAATTTATATAAAACATCTTCATATTGAGTTCATTTTCACTTGTACTACTAAAACAGCTGTTTTTTTTTTTTTTCAAATTAAGCACACTTGTAGTGATTGTAATGAATAGCAATTGGACCAATTTTAGAGTCTCTAGGACCACCTCTATAGCGCCACCACCAGTTCAAAAATTCAAGGAAGGGCAGGAGAGGGGCAGAGGGGGCAGGAGAGGGGCAGGGGTCAGGAGAGGGGCAGGGATCAGGAGAGGGGCAGGGAGGGGAGTGATGGGGAGAGTTGCTGCTGCTTCAGGGCTTGGCCCCTGTATTGCTGCTTGCAGCTATATTTATTATTATTATTCTTCTTCCTCCTCTTGAAGTCTATGGCAGCCCTATGAACCATACATAGGAAAATGATGAAATTTGGCACACTTGTAGTGATGGTAATGAAAAGTAATTGTAGCAATTTTTGAGTCTCTAGGTCCAACTCTATAGCGCCACCAGCAGTTCAAAAATTCAACATTGAAATGGTTATAACTTTTGAACCCTTTGATCTAGAAAAATGAAACTTAGTACACCTGATTCATCTCATCATGCTGATTAGAACCAATATCTTACATTAAGACTCCGCCCATTACAGTAGTGGCCATTTTGAAAAGTACAGTATGCAGTTTTTTTGCTACTCCTCCTTCAAAATTGGTCTAATTTTGTCCAAACATGTACTCAAATGATCTTCGGACTGAGCCGCATAAAAGTACTGTCCCCGATTTTTTTTATTCTTCTCTGATCAAAAGTTATGACGTCGCAAACTTAACGAGGTCGACCCAAAATTGGTTCAGAAGCTATAGCTCGGCCAAACTTTGATCAATCGAAACGAAAATTGGTACACTTCATCGGAAGCATGATCTGAGGTTCCATGCCAAAGTTGGGAACAGCGCCACCTACGGGTCATGAGATATGGAAAATGCATATTTTGGCCAATAACTTATGAACAGTTTGTCAGAAAATTATAAACTTGGTGTCTATCGATTCCTTGGGTCATGACAAATCCGTGGATATCGATTTTGCCATGATGGGATGTACCACGTGTCCGCCATTTTGAATGATGTCATAATTTGCAATATCTTTTAAACTATTTGAAATTTCTTCACCAAATTTGGTATGGATCATCATTAGCATGGCCCGAAGGTACATGAGAAGTTTGATCACAGCGCCACCTAGTGTTCCAGAGATATCATTGTTTTTTGAAAAAACACTTATAACTTTTGCCAACATTGCTTGAAATTTGATTTCTTTATGTCAATATATTCCTTGGCTTATGCCGATTTCAACGATATCTCATATGTTATTTTTCAACAATGTGACTGGCCGCCATATTGGAGCGAATGTAAAACAGTTTTTTCGCTACTCCTCCTTCAAAATTGGTGTAATTTTGTCCAAATATGTACTCAAATGATCTTCGGACTGAGCCACATAAAAGTACTGTCCCCGATTTTTTTGCTCTACTGGAAAAAAAAAGTTATGATGTCGCAAACTTAACGAGGTCGACCCATAATTGGTTCAGAGGCTGTAACTTGTGAACAGTTTGTCACAAAATCATAAAATTGGTGTCTATCGATTCCTTGCGTCATGTCGAATCTGAGGATATCTATTTTGCCAGCATTGGATGTACCACATCATAAGCTATATTAGCATTAAGTTAGCTTAGCATGCTAATCTCGTTAACATGATTTTGTGTGCTCATTCACACACTGAAGCCTCTCCTCTGCAGCTTTGTAAAACATGTCCTCTGGGTGGCGCAAGTGGTTCAACCATGCGTCATGAATCCCGAACCATTGTGGTCGTGGGTTCGAGACCAGTGTGGGGCGACTTTGAAATTGTGTATAAAATAATAATTTAAATTCCTTCCGGCTCTGCACTGCTGTTGGTGCTTAAATGCTAGCTGTGCTGCTGTAATTGATGTGCTTACTGTGCTTGATGTACATTAAATTTCTGATGTTTTGCTCTTCTGGCTCCGCATTGCGCTACAGCGGCTGTTGCTTGCTCTGCCTTGCAGGGCTTGGCCCCGTATTGCTGCTTGCAGCTATATTTTATTATTGTTTCTGATTAGTAGCCTGTAGTTTTAATACTGTTTCTCTTTCACGGCTCAGTAGATTCATATAAGTATCAAATTGTCTCATCTGTGTCTCCTAAGAATTTTTGGGATACAAGTGTTGACCAATTAATGTGGATATAGCCTTGGAAGAATTTGATGAGAAATGTTTGAGATTGTATTGAGATCTCTGACTTTTGATTACAAACTTCCTTAGCAAATCTGAGCACAGAGTGAGACTGTGTTGAGATTTCGAATAAAACTACAGAGAAGAGTTTTTCTGAGTAAAAAGAGACTCAAGCTAAAGTCTCAATTTGATCTCCATTTAATCTCACTGATGTCTTTGAGAAACAAAGAGATATTAAAGAGAATTTCAAGAATTGCTTTACATTACTAGCCTAGATGTGAAAGATAGGAGCACATCTCAGAGAACTGAGGTGAGTGACAGTACACTAAAACACTAATATTTCCCAGCATGCACTCTGGCAGCGAGCCACAAGCCTTCACGCCAAGCAGACTAGAGAACTTTTAGTCCTTTTCCTCTCCTCCGTTCTTCCAGACCTCACTGCCTTTCTTCATTAATCTGTCCCTTTTCTTTTTCATCTGCTCTTGCTCTTTTCTTCACTTCTCCTCTGCTGTTCTCAAGACTGCCTATATTCATTACTTCAGCTGCCTCTGTTTTTCTCTTCAGCTAATGGAATAGTGTGACTGTGATTGTCAGTTGAAGTGACTGAACAGTGTTGGTGTTTTAGTAGGTGTATTTGAGGCCTTGAATGAAGCTTTTATCAGAAGGTTAAATGGTTCTTCAAGACAAACACGCCTCTTATGTCTGTTTTGATGCTGAAATCTCTATCTATCCTTACCTGCGTCTCTCTCTCTCACACACTTTCAGTGTCTATATATTCACTTTGTCACTTTTCGCTTAATCCACTAAAATCACCAGTTGTTTAAAAATAGATGAAGTTGGCAGTATTTTTGCAGATATAATTTTCAATATTTAATATTCAGTCTAGGGATGCAAAATATAATGAGTTGAGCTTTTTATTTTGACAGTGTATAGACTTTTCATGCTGGCCTTATCAACAGCTTATCACATTTTTAATATTGGTGCATCCCTAATTCAGACATTTTTAAATTTGTCTTAAGTGTCCAAATATTTTTTAACTCTCTGTATGTGTGCTGCAAGGCGTTGCTCCTCAACTTGAAGTGTTTTTGACCCACCTAATGTCCCCTATAATATCACCAAAGGTCAAATTATTGATATTTCAACTCAAACACATATGCACACACACACACACACACACACACACACACACACACACACACACACACACACACACACACACACACACACACACACACAGACACACACACACACAGACACACACACACAGACACACACACACACACACACACACACACACACACACACACACACACACACAAGATGATGGTGAGGTATTACAAACGCGTTTTTGAAGCGCTATCTTCAATGCACCAGGTCTAGTTCTAGTTTTGAACTTCTGCATGCAGCAGCTCAAAGGTCAGTGTCACAGAAGAGTGCCTGTGTGAGTGGAAGTCTGATATTTTAAAGCTCCCCAGGGTACCAGTTACAAGAATATTTTGATATTAATACTAAAATTAATTGAATATCTTTTTCTCTTTTTTTTCAGTTTGTAGAAATGAACAGTAGAGGCATTTAGTTATTTGGGTTTTGGGCTGCAGAAAAGATTGCATTTTATGCTAAAGCTGTAAAGTTGTTGAAATTGTTGTCATAATCGTCCATTTGAGATTGGACTATGGTGGAGGGAAATTTTGGTTATGTGTTGTGAAAAGGAGTTATTTATAAATGGACAGATGAAAGCATATGGCAGACTGGAAGGGACGGGATGGAATGCGTGAGCTAGTTGGAGGACCATATTGCCCTGAGGTTGTGATGCATTGTGGGAATCCTGCAGCATGCAATGAGACTCATGCAAGACTGAGCATGTGAAGGAGGAAACTGGTAAAGCTATCACTCCTGTTGGCGCATTTAGCACACACACACACACTTTCATTTACACAAACCTATTTCCTCTTTGTCTTTGGTTTCTTAGACTTTAAGTCTTTTGCCTGATTCTCAGGGCGGCAAGGTTTGGATGGTTAGCCCGTTTCAGTTAGCCCCTGCTGGTAGATGTCATAACAGCACCATCTAAATGCGAAGTGCGGCTATTCAAAAGTTGTTGTTTTCCCCCGTAAACAACATATAAATCACAAATATATTTTGAAGGCTTTTAAATGTGTGAAATGGACTAATGATTTTCCCTATCTGCTGTCTTGATAGTGTTGGATAGTCACAAGTAAAGGTCTGGGACTGGAAACATCTCTGTGGTGTCATCAACCAATCAGGGGTGCGTTTCCCAAAAGCATCCTTAGTCAACTATGGTTGCAAGTCCCATTGTTACTAACATAGTTCAACGATTTGGCGTTTCCTGAAACCTAGTTCCAATGAACATTCGAAAATAGCATTGCAACTTTTGTGGTTGGAATTACAGCTCTCTTTCAGTTCCATAATAATAGACATGTGATTAAGGTCATGCTCTTTGGCACAATAAGCAAGATAACATTCAGTGCATTCTATATCTTTCATGCCATTTAAAGTCCCCCTGAAGTCAATAATTGTATCTCTTAAAACTCATCTTTGATCACCAAAATGACATATTTTAATGTTTTTTCTTTGATAAATAATTGCTTTAAAATAGCTTGAATGTAACTCTACACCCTTGCCTCATCTAGTATACGCGGTTCTATGTATATGCAAATTAGCCCGTCTCCACTCACTCACACCAGCTCAGAGATCCACTCGTTGACTATCACACGTTGACGTGATTGGTTACAAGGTAATTTGTGAGGTCAGAAATACCAGCAATTTCAATTTCAAATTGTGTCTTTGGTTCACTGCAGTTTTAAGGAGTTTAAATACTCAGCAATGGTGTTGACTTATGAATGTGCACATGGTTAGTTTTAAAGCATATTAAAAACACTTAAAGACATATAAACAACATTAAAAGCTTGATTTTCACCACAGGGGGACTTTAAATACATATACATTTTAATCTTTTAGCTTGTTAACTATCAACTGCGTTATTAAAGAGTGTCCATGTGCATAAATGTGTAAGGTACAGTATGAAAAACCCGCAAACATCTAAAAATTACATTGTGGAGAAAGCTGCTGACCGAATGAAACGCATAGATAGTCTACCAAAGTACACCAATTGCATACTGGATGTTAACTTGATTCAAAAAATGAACTACTTTCTGTTGTTTTGTGTAAATTAACTATCATAATCTGACATTAATTGCAATCTTCAATCAATGAATTAGCAGAATCTATTACTTCACCTGCGCGTGATGTATTTAACGTCAGTCCTGTATCGTTCAACCAACGTGGTTTCTAAAGTTCCTGGTTAATGTCTTGAAGAACGCATCATACTGATAGTTAAGTTATATTGTTGTACGGAAAATGTAACCAGGAACCATGTAACCTGTTCTCTTCCGATTGGCTCTAGGATGAGTCACATGGCATTTATGGCTTAGATGATTGGCTCAAAATGTTCTGTGGTCCCATTCAAACTTCCTTTCCTGGGGGTTCTGCACTGCACTAGCAAAGCAACTGCCATAAATGAATGGAAATCTCAACGGATATGTTTATCCAGGTATCATAAACCTCCTTGGTACAAACACACTTTATAGCCTAAAGCTAATTCGTCTTTCTAATCTTCCTTTTCTTTAAGACAAGAAATGCGCTACAACCCATTTCTCTTTTCTCTCTCAGTTTTCCTTCGCTGAAAGGTATGTTCTCCTCTTGAGCCGTTATCTTTCTCTCTCACACACACACACACACACATTCAGGGAAATGCTTTGTCCTACTCAAAGGAGTTTTATGTAATTGCTCACTGTCACGGCCCAGGGGTTTTTACTTTACTTCTATTCTAATGTTGCTTCACCCTAGAGCCAAAAGTATTTATGAATTGCCAAAGATGACCACCTCTTTGTCCTCCAACAGTTCAGTATTTCGAATGCTTTTCCCCCTATACTCAAATAATTTAGTTTTGTTGGATGTGCTCACGCTCCATCGACCTCCTGCTCAGTGATGTTTCATTATGTGCATGAATTACAGGCATTTTATTGTTTCCTTATTTTGCCGTCCCGAGAAACCCACATGCCTTGTTTCATGGCACCTCTTCTCCTCCCACCATCCATAATTGATGAGAGAATATCTGTCTGTTTTTTAAACATGTGCTCTGCAGTTGCAGCAATATGGAAAAATTACTCTCTGATTCAACTCAGCAGTGGTTTATGGTGCTATCCTAAATGTTAAAAGTTATTGTGTATTTAAATCATTTTTATAATAAAAAAAATACATATACACATATATATATATATATACATATACATATATATACATATACATACATATATATATATATATATATATATATATATATATATATATATATATATATATATATATATATATATATATATATATATATATATATAAATGCATGGCACATTTAAACATTTATAATGATGGCAGTCGACTACACAACTGTTGATTGTATGGGTCCTGTAGAACTTTTAGTATTATTATTATTATATTTATGTATTGTCAAATTATTTGTCATTTTTTTACTATAAATACCATAATTTTGGTATTGACAAATGGATTTGTGATATTGTAAAGAATACCTATAAATCACTAAATGTGTCTAAAAAAAAATATATATATATATATTTTAATATATTTTAGTTAAAAATCTTGAAAAATATTTATTAAAAGGGTTAAAAAGTGCCAAAGTGCTCTCTGTAAAACAATTCATTTTGTTATTGAGTCTTATTAAAGATTTTTAAAGATTTTTTTTTTCTGTGAATGTTGTTTTATGCACTATAGTAACATGGAAATAGGAGCTTTTTAGTGTTTAGCGTGGACATCTCAGCTGTTTTTGACCTAATACATTTAAATTTTTCATCAGCAATCCATCGATTTTAGAATTTAGTCTTTTTGGACTGATTAGAATGTTTTCAGGACTGAAACAAACAGTATTACGTACAATTTACTGTAGCACATAATGCTCCTTTTACAAAATAAAGAAAAATCTATTTATGATGTAAAATGACTTCAGTGTTAGACTTAGCACAAATAACAGTCTCACAAGTGCATCTACAGCAACACCAGATGGTCCATTTATTATCTCACACACACGCTAACAAATACTCCGTTTACCAGCAACTGAATGAGTTTTGGGTTTGCTTGTCCTGGTTTAGCAGAAGGCTTTCTAGATCTCTTGGAGTCCTGTAAGAGATCCACAATCTGTCTGACAAGGACAGAATGCCTAGTGCACACGGTCACACCTGAATCAAGCTGTGCTTTCTATTCCTGAGTAGATCAACCGGAGCAGTTCGGAACACTGTGGCACGGATCAATGAACTTGTCTCTAATGTTAATGCAACGTCAGCACAACACTCAATATAGGAGTTGCAAAAGTTAAGTTTCTACATGGGCCCTAAAAAGTAATTGGAAACACAAAAAGAATAGTTCACCCAAAAATTTAAATATCATAATTTATGCCCACACATGTAATTCCAAACCTGCTTTTTTTTTTGGTTTTGCAGTGAAAAAAACAACTCAAAATAAAATATTCTGGATGTTTTGTTTTTTTATGCACAGTTGTTTGGACCCCAATTCCAGCCCCCAAATGTCTCACTTTTGAAAAAGGGTTAGCAAATATCCATGTCTGAGGGAAAGATACAATTTTAAAATGCTATATGTTTCTAGGCAATAGAGCACATCTACATGGTGAATGGCCTTGGGTTAACAAATCCAAGTGTGAAAAGGCGAAAAGTGTGACTTAGTACTTTTTGAGGCCATGCATGTACTATAGAGAAAAAAGGAAGGGGAATAGAAAGAGACACTTTTAACTTTCTACAGTATTGATCCAATAAAACCAATGATAGAGACAGACTGAGACAGAGGACAAGCACTGAAGAGTTTAAAAATCAAATGCCTCCTTCCCCCAAGTCAAGTGCGGTTTGGATAATTATACATCATAGAGAAATGCACAGAAGGTTGTTAACCAGTTTCAACCGCACACACACAGAGAGAGAGAGAGAGAGAGAGAGAGAGAGAGAGAAAGAGTGAGAAAGAGTTCCTGTGGGTTCTGTGCCCCATAGCCCATGTAATTGACGATAATGACGATCTGACATTCCCGACCCGTGAGATCTCTCACCTTGAGCAGAATTGGACTCCCAACCGCAATGCGGTCTCTCCACAACAGCACAAGTTTACGACCCGGCGCACAACTGATGTTTAAAAGTGAATTTTGTTTGAACACCAAGAAAGGGAGTCTGCTCGCACAGACTCTGAAAACAAATCTAGATTAGATGAAATCCTATACAGACGATTCATAGTTTGGCAATTCAGCTGAAAACACTGGTGCAGTGAAAGGAGAATATATAAAAACCTCTTTGCAGTGAAATAAAATGTGTGTGACTACAATCTTAAATTCAATAAATGTATGACTATTAAAAAAAAAAGTTAATATGCTTCAATTTCATTCCAAACCCATGTTGGTTTGTTATCTTCAGTGGAACAGAAAAATAGTTATTTTAGTGAATGTGCATGCTGCTCTTTTTCTGTAGAATGAAAATGAAAGGGGTTTTGGGCTGTCAAAAAAAAAGAAAAGAAAAAAAAAACAATTAAATTGTCATAAAAGTGGTTCATATGATTTGTATGTTCTGAAGACATATAGCTCTGTGACAAAAATGTTAGTCTTTACTTAACATTCATGTTGTGTATGGCAAAAATATGTCATGTTGAGGTCATTGATCATTATGAAATCAAAAATTTTGCCTTTTCACACTTTTATTTAGAGAAGATTCTCAACCACAGATCTATATAAACGTCTGGATTGCTCAAACTGCAGGCATCCTTGACATACAGCCAAAACATTGACCTAAAATCACCTGATTTGCAGCGAATCAGTCGCACTTGAATAGTTTTTAAGATAAATGTATACATTAATTGATACAGGTTATCTGTAATGTTTATTGTCTTTTCGGGCAGGATAAGCGATCTTCAAGATGGGTGTGTCTACTGCACTGTTTATTAAGCATAAACATATATCTGGGATTATTAACAGAAATTTATTCGAATATACATTAAATATTACAATACATACAATCCCCCTATTACTAAATTGCACTATACTATATTAAAAAGGTTTACCATGCATGCATCATCTTGTTCGGAGCGACAGTATAAATGCTTGAAAATAAAGCTTTGTATCTTTAAATCCATACGCAGTCAGCACCAGTTCTATGAATTATTTGTGAAGGGTGTATATTATTTCCTGATGTCTTTTTGTTGACCAAGACTCTTTTCAGATTTTGAAAACCATTAAAAAGCCGGTCAGCTCAGTTCACGACTGAGGTCATGACAGTCTGTATATGAATGAAGTCTTATTTGTATACATTGTTGAGCTAATTATTAATTTAAGCAACATTTATATTTACTGCTTCAAAATGCATGCTGTTAATGAGAACACTGTTGAGTCATTTGCAGTTACTGTACGAATAAAAACAGTATTATATAACACAACATAATTACATAACCACAGTGAATAACTGTACATGACAAATTAAGTTGAATGCGCATGCCTTACAAATCATAAATCTGTATTCAGATTTCAGAAGAATCATTTTGACATTTGTAACATAAATGCTGAGGTGTCTCGTTCTTTAGCTGATCTGATATTGAAGATGAATGTAACTTCCAGAAACTTAAAGTGTTCAAATTTCAAGAATTGTATGTAAAATGAAAAAATAAATAAAAAGGAAGTAGTTATTGAGGGAGGTTTTTGTCTTTATTGTATGATCTTTAGCTTTTCTATTAAGTTAGAATATTTTAATTTACTAATAATGTATTAATATACATTTTATTGATAATAATGTAAATGCGTTAAGTCATTCTATGGCCACTAATATAGAGGAGACTAAAAGCCCCACTTAAAAAAGAAAAAAGATTTTTGCTGCTTGTTTAATTTACTTAATTAAAATGAGCTACTGCAACACAATTCTTTAACATTTTGACATAACTTAATTTCATGTTCATTCCATTTAATTGTTTTAAATGGAAGTTCATTTAATCAATTTGTTTTTGGACTTGATTAATAATTTTTGTTGTTGAAAGTCACCAGTAGGTTTCTAGCTCCCAATATGCTTTGTGTGGGACTGGATTGGGAGTGAAAAAGGTTAAATTAAGTCTAATTGCCTGCTTGTTTTAAGGAAGATCATTAAAGTATTAGTTATGTTGCAGTTGCAGTTTGTGGTTACCACTGTTTTGAAGAGTGGAGCTTGAGCTTAGTTTGATGTCCAATACCTGAAAACTACGATGCATATTGCATTAACAGCAAATACTGTGCATTAGTACATTACATATAGTAAAAAAAAGTTAGCTAAGCTAGCTAGCAGTTAATACGCCACAGCTCCGTGTACACATTGTGGGATGGAAGGGGAAGTATTTGGGATTCAGTGCACACTACAGGCAATGATGGATTGTACTGATGAACCTGATTCACTCTGTCGACTTCACTTTACCTCTTTGTCCTATTCTTCGCCAGTGAGAGGAGCAAAATGTGACTAAACCCAACAGCTTTATGAATTCAGACTTCCTAAGGTCTCGGCAAACACAGACGTTTCTCTAGACGATCATTCCATCCGTCTTTCTCAGATTGCTTGACAGCCTTTTCGTATGGCCATCAGCTGATGTGAAGAGAAATGAGTTTCGGATGGTCTCTCTTTTTCTGTCGTGAAGTTTGTCTCTACTCCCTGAATGCAGACTTTTAAATCAATCTGGTTTTGGCTTATTTCCATCGGTTCTTCTCTGAGGAGCAAATGATTAACTAAAGCATTAGAGGTTTTCAATATTTCATAATAACTGTTCGTGATAGAGTTTGTGTGTGTGTGTTTTATCCTCCTGGGACCCAGTAATTTATTTTTATTTACTGTAGTGCACATTTGTTTTGAGTGAATTCCTCTGAAAGCATATAAGCCGTAGTTCATTATCTGAATTGGTGCATATTAAAGAGGCAATTCTGGGCTGTGTGTGTGTGTGTGTGTGTGTGTGTGTGTGTGTGTGTGTGTGTGTGTGTGTGTGTGTGTGTGTGTGTGTGCGTGTGTGTGTACAGTACATATCTATATGTCTGTGTGTAAATACACTGCTGTTGGGGTCAGTAAGTTTTTGTTTCCCAAAAGAAATTAATACTTTTATTCAGCAAGGATGCATTATTAAATTGATTAAAAGTGACAGTAAATACATTTATACTATTACAAAAGAGTTGTGTTTCAAAGTAGTCCTGTTCTTTTTACCTTTCTATTCATCAAAGAATCCTGAAAAAAAGAAAATGCATCTCAAGTTTCTAAAATAAAAATTAAGCAGCACAACTGTTTTCAACATTGATAATAATAAATAAAAAATCTCGACATATTGGTATGATTTCTGAAGGATCATGTGACACAGAATTAAAGATAATCATTAAAAATTCTGCAGAGAATTTGTCTGTCTATATGTGTGTCTACAGTGAGTGTTACTTATTTATTTATGTTGTTGGAATGTGTTTCGTATGCTCCAAAAAGAAGGTTAAACGGATTGTGGTTTTAGAGTAAAGTCAGATCTCTTGATGGACCCTAAAAAGCCTTTTCACCAGCTTTCACTGGTGTCCTTCCTCAGATTTACCCTCGGCTACAAATATATTGTTTCCATCCCTCCATTCAGAGCGTTAATAGACTCACAAAGCTGTTTTCTCTAATGGATTGTTGTGGCTTTTGTATTTGCTCACATGCGGCTGTGTTTTATTAAGTTCATGGATCACTGAGCATACTGTAATATAAAACTCCTTCTGGGTCAAGCAGGATATGTGTCTATACAAATTTCTTATTCATGGTCTTCATCTTGTGCGTGCAAGGATTTAGATGGAGAGAGCTGTGTTGTTAGATGAAGCATGTTGACCCTTTTCAACACGAGAGCCTAAAGCACGGCATCTTTTCTCTTATCTTGTGAACAACAATTTTTACTTGCTTTTTTATTTAAGCAGCATCACAAAAGAAAACGTGCTGTTGAACTGCTGTGGTTGCAGCCATCACAGCCATGCTATAGTACAGCGTGACTAAAGGTGCATTCCGATTCGCATTTTTGTGCACTATTCTAAGTTGTTTTGTAGTATTAGTGTAGATGTTGCCTTACTTCTTTGTAAGATGTTCATTAGGTTTTTTTTTGGCACAGATACTGATAATGAAATTGAGCAACATAGTGTTCCTTACATAATTTCAGAAGAGTTTGCTTTCTAGATGTTCTTGTTGCAGATGCTGCTGTGACATTTATGCTGCATTACATGGACTATTAAGTGCTTTAACATTATTTGAACAATATTAGATTGTTTAATATAAAAAAAACACACATGTTAAAGGATAATTCCAGTATTTAGCACTTTGAGTCTCTTTTCTGGTTTGTTCTGGATGAGTGGTGGGCACAGAAATTTTGACGATGGGTCCTGTCTCGACTTTTTGACTCGTTTAGAATCGCCTTTGACCGCTTCAGAGTGGCTGGCTACGGGCATGCACGAACATGTCCTTAAAACAACCCTTAACGTTCGTTTTCAAAACTGTGCAACTCACCGAGTGGTTAGTGGTGTTCGTTGATGTTCCAAAACAAGTAGCGTAGCGAAATACAGTTTCTGTCGTGTTTTATTTGGCATTTTGTACAATCCCACTGATTTCTGTTGGAGGACTCATTGCTCGTTGATATTACTGCGCTTCAGACTCAAATATCGAGCGGAAGTTTAAATGCGGTTGTGAGGTATCTGAAAAAAATAGTTCCACTATAGCAAATAACACGGATTTAAATCATACATTGCGCCGATATATTTGTTTTTAATCATCAACGAACACCACTAACCACTCGGTGAGTTGCACAGTTTTGAAAACGAACGTTAAGGGTTCTTAACGAACGTTATGTTCGTGCATGCCCGTAGCCAGCCACTCTGAAGCAGTCAAAGGCGATTCTAAACGAGTCAAAAAGTCGAGACAGGACCCATCGTCAAAATTTCTGTGTCCACCACTCTAGTTCATCCAAAACAAACCAGAAAAGAGACTCAAAGTGCTAAATACCGGAATTATCCTTTAAAGAAATATTTATAGAAAACTAAGCAACATATTTAGTATTGGAAAGTTTTAACAAACATGATTATTAGGGCCCAAGCCCTGAAAGGGCGAAGGCCCTATTGTTTTCGTAAGGATTTTTATTTATTTTTTTTCATTATATTTTTTTTTGCCTTTTTGACACTTTTGGGGCCCTTAACATGCTCAAAAACTCTTGAAACTTTGCACACAGGTCAGAACCTGCGGCCATCAGGGCCGGGCTGAAGCTGGTACCCGGGCGTGGCAGAGGGGCTCGACAGCGCCCCCTGGAATGGGCTCCAAAATCTTGGTCCATATATCAAACACGCTTGCATGTAATAATATGAAACTCGGTACACATATAGATCTCATCGGGCCGAACAACTTTCGTGCTCTAAGTTTTACAAAAGCACAACAGGAAGTCGGTTATTATACGTTGTTTGGAAAACACATACAATGGAATGTGAAATCAGAATCAGAATCAGAATCAGAATCAGAAAGAGCTTTATTGCCAAGTATGCTTGCGCATACGAGGAATTTGTCTTGGTGACAGCTTCCAGTACACATACAATATAAAGTGACAAGACAAGTGACAAGTAACATAGGTATAAATAAAAAATAGAAAAAATAAAAATAAAATAAAAATAAAAGATTATAAATTATAAATATATATAAAGTTATAAGGTGCTATAATGAAATGTCTGAGGGAAGTATTGCACATGTTTGTTCCACAGTAGGGGAACATTAAGTGTTCATGAGGTAGATGGCCTGGGGAAAGAAACTTTTCCTGTGTCTGGTTGTTTTTGTGCTCGGTGCTCTGTAGCGTCGACCAGACGGTAACAGTTCAAACAGAAAGTGTGCTGGGTGTGACGGGTCCAGAGTGATTTTGCGAGCCCTTTTACTCACTCTGGATGAGTGCAGTACTTTGAGTGTGGGAAGGGTAGTGCCAGTGATTCGCTCAGCAGTCCGAACTATCCGCTGTAGTCTACGGAGGTCGGTTTTGGTAGCAGAGCCGAACCAGACGGTGATGGAAGTGCAGAGGATGGACTGGATGACAGCTGAGTAGAACTGTACGAGCAGCTCCTGTGGCAGGTTGAATTTCCTCAGCTGACGCAGGAAGTACAGTCTCTGTTGGGCTTTCTTCACAATAGAGTCTATGTGAGTGTCCCACTTCAGATCCTGAGAGATGGTGGTGCCCAGGAACCTGAATGACTCTACTGCAGTCACAGTTCTGTCCATGATGGTGAGTGAAGGGAGTGCAGGGGGGTTTCTCCTGAAGTCCACGATCATCTCCACTGTTTTGAGCGTGTTCAGCTCCAGGTTGTTATAACTGCACCAAAGAGCCAGCTGCTCCACCTCCTGTCTGTACGCAGACTCGTCACCGTTCCGGATGAGTCCGATAACAGTAGTGTCGTCCGCAAACTTCAGGAGCTTGACAGAGGTGTCTTTAGAGGTGCAGTCATTTGTGTACAGGGAGAAGAGCAGTGGTGAGAGAACACATCCCTGTGGAGCACCGGTGCTGATGGTGCGGCTGTCGGACGTGATTTTGCCCATTCTGACTAGCTGTTGTCTGTCTGTCAGAAAGCTGGTGATCCATTGACAGATGGAGCTAGGGACAGAGAGCTGGGTCAGTTTGGTCTGGAGCAGTGATGGGACGATGGTGTTGAAGGCAGAACTAAAGTCCACGAACAGAATCCTTGCATAGGTCCCTGGTTTGTCCAGATGTTGTAGGGTGTAATGCAGTCCCATATTGACCACATCATCCACAGACCGGTTTGCTCTGTAGGCAAACTGCAGGGGGTCCAGCAAGGGTCCAGTGATGTCCTTCAGATATGCTAACACCAGTCTTTCGAATGACTTCATGGCCACAGATGTTAAGGCAACAGGTCTGTAGTCATTGAGTCCTGTGATCTTTGGTTTCTTCGGGATTGGGATGATGGTGGAGCGTTTAAAGCAGAAAGGGACTTTGCACTGCTCCAGTGATCTGTTGAAGATCAGTGAGAAGATAGAGGCCAGCTGGTCAGCGCAGGTTTTCAGACAGGCTGGTGAAACACCGTCTGGGCCTGGTGCTTTCCTTCTCTTCTGTTTCCTGAAGATCTGACGCACATTATCCTCACTGATCTGAAGTGCAGGGGGGGAGGGGAGGGGGATGGCTGGAGGTGTTGATGGCTGTGTAGAGAGATGGTCAGGGCGGGTATGGGGTGTCTGATCGGGGGTCTCAAATCTACAGTAAAAGACAAATACTCCTCCTAGGGAATTCATCCGATCGCCACCAAACTCGGTGTGAATGAAGTCAAGACATTGATGAATTCTTGCGAACAGATTTTTGATATCTCGAACGGTTTGGCCGTGGCGAGGAAACGAATTTATGGCGAATAATGGGACACAGGAAGTGTGTTATAACTTCTGCATGCATTATCTGATCTTGCTGAAACTTCAGCAGTGTGTTCGTTGTAAGAGGCCGATCACATGGATGTGACATTTGTGAGTCAAAGTTATAGCGCCACCAACTGGCAACAGGAAGTGTGTCACTTTCAAAATGCTTTAAAATCACTCTCTTATTTTTACCCGATTTGCTTAAAACTTTATGTGTATAATGTAGACACACGGCAGATGTAGACCTGTGAAAGGATTATTGATATCTTAGATACTGTTGCCGTGGCAACGCATCAAACTTTAATATTCTTTTCGGATGCTTTTGAGACTCTTCACATGCTTGAAAATGCATGAAACTCGACAGACACATCACATTTATTATCCAGTAGACGTGCAAAGTTTCAGAAACGAGCGTGGTGGAATGGCTCAGTAGCGCCACCTTTAGTCAAAAATGGGGCAACTTTCTAATTTACAGTCATTACCTCAGATCAACAGGAAGTCAGATATTTTGGTTTGAATGTGGATTTTCTGGAGAATTTTCTCTCTCTCTCTGTGTGTCTGTGTGTGTGTGTGGGGGGGAGGGGGATTTGTCTATTCCATTTAATCTTTGTTTTTCAAGGTTTCAGGGGCTTTTGGGGCCCTTAGCGTGCTCAAAAACTCTTGAAACTTTTCACACAGGTCAGAACCTGTGGTCATCAGAGCCGGGCTGAAGCTGGTACCCGGGCGTGACAGTGGGGCTCAACAGCGCACCCTTGGACACGGTCTGAAAACTTGGTCCATATATCAAACACGCTTGCATGAATTAATATGAAACTCGGTACACATATAGAACTCATCGGGCCAAACAACTTCCGCACTCTAAGTTATTAGCTCCGCCCAACAGGAAGTTGGCTATTATGGGTTGTTTGAAAAACGCATGCTGTGGAATTTGATGTACTCATCCTAGAGAATTCATCCAATCGCCTCCAAACTCGGTCAGCATGAAGTCAAGACATTGAGAATGCTAAATTGCGGACGGATTTTTGATATCTCGAACGGTTTGGCCGTGGCGAGGAAATTAATTTATGGCGAGAAAAGAGAAACACAAAGTAATATAACTTCTGCATACGTTAACTGATCTTGATGAAACTTCAGCAGTGCGTTTGTGCTTCAGCAGGCTGATCAGATGGATGTAACTATTGTGAGTCAAAGTTATAGCGCCACCAACTGGCAGCAGGAAGTGTGTCATTTCAAAATGCTTTTGACCGCACTGACATGGATAATGGTGCAGAGCGAGCATTTTCAATGAATTCCTATGGAAGTAGGAATGAACTAAAAAACGTTCGCTCTTCTCTGCCCGTTCCTCGCCGTGGACGCACACCATATATATATATATATATATATATATATATATATATATTTTTTTTTTTTTTTTTTTTTTTTTTGGTTACATACATATAATGTATATATATTTATATATATATATATATATATATATATATATATATATATAGCTGCGAGCAGCGATGGGGGGCCCAAGCCGGTGACACCGCCACCCCGGTGGCTTTAGTGTAACTAAAGGCACCAGGGTGGCAGTGCCACCGGCTTGGGCCCGCAATTATTCTTATCGCTGTTTTCATTTTCTTTTAATAGAATTGTAGTGTTTTTAAATGAGTGTGATTTATGTTACAG
The DNA here is from genome assembly GCF_963993115.1 of Abramis brama. Taxonomy (NCBI): domain Eukaryota; kingdom Metazoa; phylum Chordata; class Actinopteri; order Cypriniformes; family Leuciscidae; genus Abramis; species Abramis brama. Next base: position 21,615,587 of record NC_139963.1, on the reverse strand, counting down.
TCCCGTTTACGTCTGCCTCCATAATTGTGTTTTATGTTTGCACCATGTAATTCACTGTCTGCATGGTCTGAAAACATTGACTCTCCCAAAGCACATAAAAAATTCATGAAGTATCTATCGTGAAGTATATGCACTTAAAAAAACCGCAGCCGATCAATTTTAAAAGAAAGATGGAGAGAATCGCCTCTAAGAGAGAAGACTCTGGCACTGCTGCAGACCTTCACGCTTGTTTGTGAAGGTCCTCAAACTTAACCTTGCTTAACTTTACAAAATGTGTTTTTTCCAGCAACATTTTCACTGCTATTTGTTGTTGATGCTTGTGATTTCTCCTTTTTCCTTCATGATTTTTCTTTTATGTTTCTTATTCTCTCTTGATCTCTGAGACAGTATGAATAAAAAGCGTTTGTGTGTGTGCGATTGTGTTTCTGTCACTGAATACTGTATTCCCATTACAAAGCTGCCTGAGGCATCCGGTTATGAACCAGTCGCTCTGTGTTATGTTTTTGCCTGCATTGCGTGTGAATGTCTGAGTGAAAGAGAATTTAGAACGTTCCTTTTAGTTTGTTGTATTTTAGATTCTATTTTATTCAATGAGCTTGACTACAGCATGATCACATGATCAGTATTTTTGACATCCATAGTCTTAGCTAATCAACAGGCTGGTTTGAGCCCAGGTGGGCAGGTCTTGTCTGATCTGATGTGGTTTGGTCTGTTCTCTGTTGGCATTTTTCATTGTCAGCCTCAGTGTACGTCAGAGCGAGTAGGGCTCTGTAAAATACCAACTCAACTGTTTGAAAAGCATCTCACTACTCTTCACGCTCTGTTCCTCTCTAGTGCCAGACTGTCTTTTCCTCTCTTTCTCATGCACTCAGTGCCTTTGATGTCTCTCTAGCTCTCCCTCCTTATTCACTTATTCGCTGCTTCTCCTCCCCTCGTTGTGTCTTCAGTGAGGCTTTAGGGTGTTTCCATCTGTTCCTCAGTTCAGTAGTCAGCGCACTGCCCAGGGAGTCACCAGTTCTTGTGCACTGAAACCATCCCTATTTATTAGGATAACTATAAAGATATTGTTCTAAAAATCATTCTCAATATTAAAGAATAGCAGAGTTCACACCACAGCTATAACGATAACGGCACAGAGAAACAATATCGTTGGAATCACTTTCAGAGCGATTTACGAGAACATTCATTAAGTACAAAGTACATCGTAAGGAAGCTCCATGTTCTCAGAATGTTGTTCTAAGAACGTTTTCTCTCAACATTACGAGAACATTCATCAAGTACAAATTAAACCATGGGCGTATCATGGACGTTGCACTCAGAACGTTATATGATAACATTATGACAACATTCAGCAAATAAAATAACATTAAAAGGACTTTTCCCGAGAATGTTATTCTAAGAACGTTTTCTCTCAACATTACGAGAAAGTATATTAACTGTTAACAACATTATAAGAATGTTCCATAAACATTATTTTAAGAATGTTTTGTCCTTACATTTACATAACTTTGAAAGAACGTTAGTGAAATTTATGGGAACGTTCCGTTAGCTGGGATTGCATTTGCCCTGCAGAGTGCAGACATACTTGTAAGTGCCACAGTGAGTTAAAAACAACTATAATGAGGTTTTGACTGAGACCAGAGGTCAAATGTATTTCAGATCAGGGCATTAAGGGCAGCTCTCCACATGGCAGACATAACCGTGGCTGGCATTGTAGATTCCTCCCTCCCTTTGATCTCCGTCTCTGGCAATCTTGACATTCCCTGGCCCTGCTGCCAGCGGGGCTCATGAGGGTTGACAGTTACGCCCAGCGATGCTGCAGGATTAGAGATGATTCTCCAAGGCCCCGGGGTCTCTCCGAGCCACAAGGAGAGAAAGACAGAGAGAGATAAAATTAGCCCCCGGGAAGGGGAACTGGAGACTTTGAGGTGGGAGGAAAGGGGAAAGCCTTACAAGAAGAACGGCATCTTCTGGGAAACAAACAGCGTGAGACATGAAAAACACAAGGAAGAAAAAGTCTTCTAGAGGGCTTGTAGCACCATCCCTTGCAGATATAGAGTTAGTGCTATACATGCTACTGAGACATATCCTACATCCTAATTCACACACTAATCTATCCTCTCTTGCAAGAAAATATTGTGTTTTGACACTATAGTATTTCTTTATACATACCCCTTTGAGGGCTTGAAATACTGTTTGCATGTTACCGTATAGCCTCTAAGAGGACAAAAAGAGATTTTGATTTCAATTGTTAAGAAGAGAGTGAAGAGGAGTGGATGAGGGTGGAAACAGAGAATCATTAAAGAGAGATGCATGTCAAGAGACTGATGGGAGGGTGAAGAGAGATATCAAAGAGGGCCGATGCCATCTCTGAGAGGGGTGTGAAAATTAGGATATAACATCAGATATAACCCATGCAGTGTTGGGCCAGATCTGGCCCACATCTGGTACATGTGGATTCCACGCGTACCAGATGTGGGCCGGATCTGGGCCGACACTATGTTGCTGTCTGAAGAGTGAGGAAGAGGTTTGTGTTGTGCAAGATCCCCCTTCCTCAGTACCTGATAAGAGACCTTCATGATGAAGCTAGTTTGACTAAATTTGGTCAGCTAACTGAAAACAAAGAAAGGAAAGTGTTTAATTTTAGCTTTGGTATTATAATGTGATATGTCATTTGAAAGACATTAATTAACATATTTGTGTGATTTAGAATAAACAGCAAATTAAACAGCTAACAGCTGACCCTACCAAAATTTATTTTACCTGTCTTCAATGTTTTGCTAATTAAACATCTCTGTGTTTTGTTGGTTGCTGTATTAGCTTGTTTGGCTTTGCCAGCGCAGCTGACATCCACATTAGACCTTCACATGCATTGACCAGATAGATCTCGCTGTATCAAACGTCTTTGAGGAAAGTCAGCAGCCGCGCTGCGCTCCAGTCAGCAGAGCTGAAGCTTGTTTTTGCCCAAGCTGACCTCCAACTGATCCAGATCAATGGAACGAGGAGCCAGCTGAAAGCAAAAAATACAATCTGTACTTTCACTGCACACCTGCACATACCCATACTGCCGGGTATGGGGAAAATGACACTGAGGAGGGTTTTTTTTTTTTTACTATGGGCGGGTGAAGGACTAACAATCGGTCGAGGTAAAGTAGAAAGAAGCTGAGAGGACTGCTAAAAACTGCTTTTAAATGATTACGCCAGTCTGACCGTGACTTGTGTGGAAATTATCACCTTACTCTTAAAAAGATAGTTCATCCAAAAATGAAAGTCATTATTCACTCACTTTCATGTCATTCCAAACCACTATTATATTATTGAAAAAAGAAAAAGAAAAAAATTATTTTATTTCAGCTAGTTGCAAAGGCAACATTTCTCATTTTTGATTAGGCCAACTAAAATAACTAAAACTAATGAATAAAAATACCACATATGACTTGTGCATTATAAACTGTAGTCTCCGCATGTAAAGTCATAGTTTTGTATGAGGAACAGACTAAAAATTAAAGAATTATTCACTCAAATTCCATTCGCATGATTTAAATATGCACATTTACAATTGGTTATGAGATGACTGAATGTTCATTTTTGGGTGACTGTCCCTTTAAAAACCCTTAAGAACTAAGCAGTACAGTTACTATCAAAGACTAAACTGTGAGTCATCTGCTTAGGAAGCGTTTGGTGAATGTGTGCTAATTAAAAAAGTATTTCCAGCTAAAGTCATCTTTGATTATGGTCTCCGTGGATCAGCTGTTGGCTTGGACTGAAGCTAATGATGCAAAGACAATCTCTGGATGACTGTTTGAAATAAGTATATCTGATAGTCATAATATCTCAGTCGGATGTTAATTTCACCTCATTTTTTTTTTTACCTTACTTTATGAAGGGATATATAGAAAGAGAATGGTAATGAACACTGTAGCCATCATGTGTGTGGAATCACTTAAGGACTGTAGGCATTTTGCAGGATGCACTCTTAAAAATATAGGTTCTTTATTGGCATCGATAATTCCATGGAGAATCTTTAACATCCATGGAACAAAAGGTTCTTTAGATTATTAAAATGTTCTTCACACTAAAACAAAAATGGTTCTATTAAGAACTGATCACTGAAAGGTTCTTTTTGGAACACAAAATGGATCTTCTCTGCGAAAACCTCTTTTGAAACCTTTATTTTTGAGAGTGTATGATGGTAGATATAGAAGCCTCCGAGATGTTTTCCTCTCTGATCTGGAGTTGGACCTGAGCTGTGTGGTTTCAAAGAATCACACACGTCAGATGTTTGGCATTCTCTCACCCCTCAACACACGTTCATAATTTATGAGTTTTTGAAGGCCTTTTATCCATTCCTTCTCTTCATGATATCTAATGCATTGTTTCACTGTGTATTGCTTTTCTACTATACAGTATCACTGTTTTTTTTTTTCTCTGTCTCTTTTTGCAGTTGTAGAAATGGCGATGAACAGCATCCTCAACCCTGATGACATTAAGAAGGCACTGGATGCATTTAAAGGTGAATATGATCCACCTTGTCATCCAAAATTCACCATTTGTGTTTTACAAAAGAAAGAAAGACATATGAGTTGGAAAAAAATGAGGGTGAGGAAATGATGATTTTCGAGCAAATTATTTGTAGTTTCCAGACAAAACATCAGTGATTCTCTCTGTGTTTCGATCTTCTCATCTTCTCGCAGCCGTCGGCTCATTCGACCACAAGAGGTTTTTTGAGATTGTTGGACTGAAGGCGAAGTCGGCTGATGAGGTGAAGAAGGCTTTCCATGTCCTGGACGCCGACAATAGCGGCTTTATAGAGGAAGAGGAACTTAAGTAAGATTTGCACAATTTCTATGCTACAAAAAACAAACAAACATGTTTTCTTGTAACCAATTAACCCCCCATGCCAGGTTGCACCGATGGACAATGATATCGCGTATCGTCGATAGCCAGACGAGATACTGTCAAAAGCATCAGCTATCAGCCATATCAAGGGATTTGCGCTACACCACTGCTTGTAACCTGTAACATTTGTAATTGAAACTCTCTGGATAAAGGTGAGCACACAAGAGGTTTGAAAGGTGTTCGACTCGCTCTGTTTGCTCTCTGCAGGTTTGTTCTGAAGGGTTTCGCTACTGACGGGAGAGACCTGACTGATAAGGAGACCAAAGCATTCCTGCAGGCTGCGGACAAAGATGGAGATGGAAAGATTGGAGCAGAAGGTAAAGTGAAAGGAATATACCATATCTGTTATCTGATTGATAGTTTATATTTTTTTAGCAAGTAAAAGCCTTCTAGTGTTATTCTAAAAATGTCCCCCTTCAAGTTATGTTACACACGTTCAATTGCTGTCAAATCTTTAATGATTTTTAAAAAGCAAACATAAGATTAACTTTTATTTTGTTAGCAATATTTCCAAATAAACAGTTACTTGACTAAAGCAACCTAGGTTTACCTGATTATATATATATTTTTTAAGAAAAATCATGTTAAAATGTGAGAATCAAATATGATACATCAGGCTTTTTAGGAATGGCTTTTTTTCTCAATCATAATTGTATTGTATTGCATTGCATTATATGTTTTGCCCTCACAATAAAAACTAGAGATTTGGTCATAAACTGATGTTTAAATATTACTTTTATGCAAGAATTCTGCTATAATGTTTTAAAAATCTCATTGATTTACATTACAAGCTATTAGAATTTCATCTTACTTTTGGCAATATAAATATCATCAACCAAATTCCATATTTTTTGCTTAGACTTTTTCTTTCAAGTATAAGCTCAATTTTCTTATTACGACACAAATAGTATAGTACTATACTATACTATACTTTATGAGCCATAAAAGTCTGTTGTATCAAATATGATACTCAACAAAAAACACATTCAACATTTTTATGTTTTATCAAATATTTAATAATCTGTTCCATTTTTTAAATATATAAATAATAAAAATAGATTTTTCTGACTATTATTTCATAAGTCAGGCTGGTTACACTTTATTTTAAGGTGTCATTGTTAAAGTGTAATTATATATTTAAGTACTGAGTACTATTTAAGTACTCATTTCGCCAATATCTGTTGAAACTTCATATGGATGCACACAAACTGACAACTGACTAGATTTTAAAATTATTGTCGCAATTTCTTTTGTATTTTTTTTATTGCACTTACAACAATTTTAGTCACAGTCTAGAGCCCTTAAAGGCATGATACTTAAACAACATTATGTACCTTTTTCATCGAAAACTACTAATAGTTTCTAATCTCTTTTTGTTTCAGAGTTTGCTGCTCTGGTTCGTGAATAAGTGATACAGACTCTTGGCCTGTTCATAGGCCTACCTCATGACCCCTTGACCTTGACCTCAGCCTAAAATGCCCCTGAAGCACAGTCGCACATACACACTCACTTAAGCCCCAGGTATACTTCGTTTTCCGTGTTCCGCGTTCCGCTCGTGAGTGCACAAGCCTTTGAAAGTATACTCCTTTAGCAGTGAACGTGGAAAGACGTGTTCAGCGCACATCACACATCTAGTGGACTTTGCTTTCAGGCGCTCAACACGCAACGGTCACAAAAATTGGGCTGTCCGTGGACAGTGTGCGGACCCTCCTGATGACGAAAATTACGTCACGCAGGCAGTGCGCGGACCGTTGCGGAACGTGGAAGACTGAAGTATACTTTGGGCTTCGCACACATGCTTGCACACCCAATCCTGAAGACATCACCAACACACATACACAAATCTCCCACCATCATGCTATTTATTTTCCTTTTTATACAAAAGTGAGTGTTTCTGCTATTGTGTAGATCGAGACCTTTAACTGGGAAAGCCTCATGCCGTCAACATGTAGATATAATAGAAAAGAAAACAACATACTCTCCATCTTAATTTTCCTTGAATCTCTCCCATTGATCTTTCTCTCCACTGCCCCCCACCTTCCCTCCAAACTCTCTCCATCTCTCTGGTAACAAGCCTCTGTGAAACACACCAAAAGAAGAAAGAGGTCAAGTTGTGAAAGAAAAGAAAATAAAGAGCCAATGCCTGAAGAGTTCCAGTGTGAAATAAATCTTTTTGTGTTCTCTCTTTTCTTCTATAATTAGTCAAAAGTACAGTATGTCTGAAAGGGTTACAAAATTCTGAATATCTATCTATCTATCTATCTATCTATCTATCTATCTATCTATCTATCTATCTATCTATCTATCTATCTATCTATCTATCTATCTATCTATCTGTCTGTCTGTCTGTCTGTCTGTCTGTCTGTCTGTCTGTGTCTGTCTGTCTGTCTGTCTGTCTGTCTAAAGTGAATATTTTTCAGAAGAAAGCTAACGTCACATTCTGGAACTAAAATGGTTTGTGAAAAAGTGGCACTGCTACTTTTAGTTATTTACTCCCTAACACAGCAGTTAACTTTATCACTCTCAAACTCTTATGATGCTCAAATTGAAAATTTTCAGAGAAATTGACCACTTCAGAGACACTGAATCAACTTCACATCATTTTATTTGTTCAGCAAATAGATCAAGATGTGAAGAATCGTATGCATAGTTCACAATATCTACAGGAGAGAGTGTACGTGCGCCATATATTTTCCCTGTATCCTCTGGTTGAAGCATAATAGGTGTAAATCACTGTGATATAGGCACATATTTCTGTATTGAAGTATTCAATTAAACTAGAAAATATTCTCAAAGAAAAAAAAAAACATGCTGATTAGATGCAAGACATTCATAGAAATGGGCTTGTACTAATGGGCTTGACACCGCAGGAGAAGGTCACGCCAATTACTGTCAAGGTTAAAATGAACATTCACTTTAGAGGCTCTTAAGCAGACAGAACAGCCAATTTAAGGGCAGCTTATAATTGGGCACGTCAGATGAATTAACTGAGCCGAGAGACAAAGTTCAAGCACAGAACAGGAGAGAGAGACCGATAGTCGCTTATCAGAGACACCGGGGGTCCAAGAGGTCAGACCTCATAGAACTGTAGTTAAACCAGCCCAAATGGCATCAAGCATGGCAGTATACATATATAAAGTGCATTTGGAGGACATGGGATGCTTTAGGAAGTGTTTTTCTTAGTGCAAATTATATGCAATTATTAGAATGTGTGAAAGATGAAAAAGACACTTGTTTCAGCGCTTAAAAGCACTTGAGCTGACCTGCATTTACGTTTCCTGGTTGGTCAGCACAACTACAGCATAAAAAAACCTGCTGCACTTTATAATGGACTGGAGGAAACATGGATGACAAGAGAACCAGGAAGTGATGTCATGTTTGAAAATACACAGAAATTACCACTGGTATAGTGGCATTAAATATTTGGACACATAAGCCACATTGAAAAATGTCATTGCATTATATGACAATATCAAACCAAGTGCATTTAGTTTAAAGAAATACAATTTTCACGTAACACTTTTCAAGCCATAAATTTCACAAAAAGAAAGGTTTCAAGTCATAGGTACACTGTTCCAAATAAAGATAAACAGTGTTGTGAAACTTTCTGGTAATCGGATGTTGCAACATGTCCGTAGGTATTGTGATGATCTGTGTTTACTCTGAGAAGAACTGGCTTCATACATCCACTAAAAAACACCTGCAGTATTTGCTTGTATATGCCACACCATGAAATTCATGTATTTTAAGTGTGACAAAGTGTCCAAATACGTTATGGGACTTCTCCATGTAAAAGAGAGTTATTAATTGTTTGTTGCCGCCAACCCTCCAACAGCCTGCAGATAAAGGTACATTTTCTTCACTACCTGATTTAATGCATTTTTAAAGACCAGTCATTAATCATTGTTGAGTCGCATTGTCTTAAATGTGATGCTTTGTACTGATTATGCTGGAAAATTAATGTTTTTGAATATGGATGAACAATGTATAGCAAAATGTGGAGCACTGATTAGCTGTTGAATAATTGTTGCCATTGGTTGAAATATCTTTCATATGCGTGGAGCTGATCTGTCATTGGTTTTGGTGGGTTTCAGCTTCACGGTGGCAAATGGATTCGTGCCTCTGCAAAAACAGAGAATGAAATTATGATAAACAGAAACATCTGCAATGTAGATGATCTCTTATTGGTGCTGAGGATGCGAAAAGCAACATAATTAAACGTTAATGAACATGAATAGAAAACAGATGTTTTTACCGACCTTGGAAAAAGTACTGGTCGAGACTCATATTGATCTTGTCCCTGTCAAAAACAAAATAAGACAAGTCATTCAGTATTGATGATTCTTTTAAAGTGGTTTTATACTATTCTTACAATTAGTATGCAAAAAAAAAAAACGTCACAGCAAAACCACACAAATGTAATGTTTTCTCCTAGAGACTGATCTTGAAATCAAGGGTCAAACTCAAACCAAAAGCGAACTGCAGTAGTGAAACTAACTGCTTATAGTTGCATCAAAGATATACAGACGAACTCTTCCAGCCCATTAGATTTTATTTTGTGGCCTCCGATAATAAATAAAGATTATTTAAGTATGTTTTATAAGAAAATACTCTATTATCAGTCTATTTAAATTTCATGCTTAATCCAATGTGTTACCTACCATTTCTTTGTAATTATTTGTGAAATTTACTAGCAAATTTCTGAGTGAAAATTCAAAGTAAATCCTATACTCATTTTTTTAGTACACTTTAAATTTTATATATGTTGCAATATAATTCTAACATGAAAATGTCCTACTTCCTATCGCGTGAACATAATATTTCGTAATTATTGAACAACAAAACTGCGACACTGATACGGAAGTCACTATGCAGTACATTATTATGAATGTATTAATATATTGGACAAAATATTCAACTTACAATTTATAAAAATCATGTTGGTTTATTGTTCAGTTTCGTATATAATGAATATTAAACAATATTCCCAACAACTACTGTTACTATATATGGTTTAATTGGTCATCAATTAAGGTTTTTCCTGTGTCCTCAATATCACACCTGTTAGTCTTTTGTAAAATCCCTTTATCTAACAAAAGCCACATCATCCTCCAGGACATGACATCATTTTGGAGGGAAATGGACAGCACACATGTTGGTGAGCAATGGATTTGTTAAATTCTGTGATGTCTGTGTTTGGTTGGTTTCACACTAAAGCACACTCTATCCTGTTTGATAAAATCAATTAAATCAGCTTGATGATCAACATGGATGCTGTCATGTAATCCAACTCAGTCCCTCACTGAGAGGGAGAGAGAGACATAGACACAGCAAACCAGAACAAATGCAAAAGGAAACAATAGGCTCATATATAATTGTTACTCTTTGCTTAAATTTTGGTATAGCAGAGGATCACACCAAAGCATGCGCGCACACACACACACACACACACACACACACACACACACACACACACACACCGTCAGCAGAAAGAGCTGCCCCCCTGCAGCCACCAGAACGAAGGATGCGGTGTCGTGGAGTACAGAACTTCACCACAGTGCCCCTGCTGGCCACAGTAGGAACTGACACTTAAAATTCAACGTCAGTCTGCTCTCATCTCATCTACACATTTACATTAGATTACAGTCAGGAATCTCTCCAGGGATTTAAAATATTCTGAACATCAGCAGATCTTAAAGAAACCCACGAACCACATCAGAATTTAAAACACACTCAAAGGATTCCTACATTACAGTCACTGAATCTTAATCTTCAAAATGTTTGCCTTCATAAATTTCATCAAAATGTAATAACTTTACCTTTCCAGCTGAAATCTTCAACCTGTCATATAGATTATTTAATCGCTGTCTAATAGATTGCTGATGGATAAAATCCAGTCATTTTAATATAATTAATAAAATTAAAAAAAATTAATGACTTAATGAATAATTTTAATTTTTTAATTAGATTTTTTTTTAATGTTGTTGTTGATGTTGATTTTAACAGGTCTTACTCTGTTTTCTGAAGGGGTGGGAGTGACAGGCCTGGAGTTTCTAGATCTGGTTGATGGAGAAGGCGGCGGAGGAGGTGCAGGCGGAGCTATTTGTTGGCTGCTGCTCACGGTTTGATCGAGGAGGTTACTCATACTGCTGCTGCTTCTAAAAGAACTGCTACTAAACAGAGAATAATGGTTAAAAGTCATGAGATTGAAGAAATGAGAAAGTAGAGAAAGCAGTATCGGCTTACCTGGAGACAGGTGGCCCAGGTGGTTCATTCATGGGGCCTACATAAGCAGCAGGGAACCAGCCTTGCCTAAACAATGCATATCAAATGATCAGGAAACAAAATCAGGTGGTCTGTTTGAACATCAGATGTTTTTAGTCTGTTACTGAGGAGAATAAAGCAACTCTCTTTCAAAAAAATGGACATTCATGGAGTTTGAACACCATCAAAAGTAAAGATGTTCGAGTCTTGAACGAGAATGAATCATTCTCTTAAGCGGGTAACTGGTTCATAGAATCAAACTGAATCAAACTTTAGTTTAGTTAGAGGTAGTCGAAAACACATTTGACCGGATTGCTTTCATAGTGTAAACAGTCATGTGGTCGAATGTGTTCGAACAGTCAAAAAAAGACGCCTACTCTCTGCCTACTGACCTAATGTGTGACCTAAACATTATTGGAAGCGCGCTAGCCGGACGGGATTTAAACTTTGTCGGCTGGAGAACCAAATTGGGTTTGAAGACGAAAAACGTACCAAGCACAATGTTCTCTTGCCATTCCTGATTTCTACATTTGGTTTTGCGGTTTTCAGAGAAGTAATGAAAGCTGATGATCTCCATGTTTTTCCGTCTCGAGTTGCGTTCTTATGTAAATTGAGTGAGCTTATTTTGTCCATTAGATCAAAAGATCTGAAAAAAACACATTTACCCGCCCATAGACCCTCCCCTCGAAGAAATCAGGACAGAAGTGCTTGAAAGTGGACAAAAGAGATGGATTAAAACACCAGGTGTAAACAGGAATGTGTCTCCCTCGTCTACTAGTGATCCGATCAACCCAATGCATTTATACCAGGTGTAAACAGGGCCAAAAAGAATCAAATGAGCCGGTTCTAACCGTCAAGTTTTTTAAAGGTTATCCTCTGACTGTCAGTCCAAATCCAATTTTTGTGCATTTCCGATTTGAATCTGATCATATGTAGCATGTGTGACTGTGAAGGGCAAAAAAATCACATGAAATGAGATTTTCACAAATCAGTTTTGAGCTACATTAATGTGTGGTTTGAAATCCTATTCAAATCGCATTTCTGGAAATCTGTTTCAGTCTGACCACTCTAATCAGATTTTGCGTGATTTATGTCACTATCACAGCATGTAAAACATGTCAGACGTTGTTATAGGAAACATGCTTAAAGTCGCTGCAGAAACAAGGTTGTGTTGTTTGCAAAGTGCCGGATGAACAACAAATGACAATATAATGGAGACATTACAGTACGGAATAAAGCTGCACATAGTTAAGCAAGGTAACCCCCAATCGCTCCCCGGGTGCCGCAGCGAATGGCTGCCCACTGCTCCGGGTGAGTGTGTCCACGGTTTGTAGTGTGCGTGATCAGAGTACATATTCCGAGTTACCATACTTGGCCTTCACGTCACTTCACTTCACTTCACTTCACTTCACTTCACTTCACTTCACTTCACTTCACTTCACTTAAAGTTATAATTAAAGTTAGATTCACATTGAGTCTACATTTATTTAAATGTAATGCTCGACCGGACCAGAATCAAACAGCCCTAAAAGTCTAAAGGTGAGTATTAAGGTGTTAACTGCTCTCACCGTCCAGAGCTATCAGAGCTTCCATACAGCCAGCCGTTCCTAGGCTCTTTAAGGAGCAGTGTGATGGCTTCTCCCTGAGAGAACGGCAGGAGGGTGGAGTTAGCACTGGGAGGGTGGGGCACCAGCGCTCGCATCACTTTGCCACCAGCCAATCCTGAGACGGAGTTGGAACGACTGGGCTGAGGGGAGGGGCCTGCGATGAAGGGGTGAAATTGTCATATTGAGCAAAAAAAAAAAGGCCATAATGCAGAGCTGCCAACTCTCACGCATTCACCGTGAGACACACGCAATTGACACTTTTCACACGCTTTCACGCCACACATCCATTTTCTCACGCACAGAAAAATCGTGAAGTAAAGAGGACACGGACACCGACAGACTAGACAGAGCAGGTTACTTATGATATAAAAAAATCTCAGCTCTCAGATTCTGTCAATTTTATTACGAAATTCAAACAATAAATACCGTTTTGGCGCTTGTAAATGTGACGTGACAGATCCCTAGAGGCACGTGAACCGATCATCTCTGCTAATAGTAAATAAACACGAATGAACATTTGAAAGATACAGTACAACTTGCCGAAATGTATATTCCTCATACATAATATCGACCAATCAATCAAACAAAGGGTCAATAAACAGCTGGAGAACAATTATGTCACATAACATTTACCTCAGGAAAGCCATTTGATGACCATAATATAGGCTATAGCACGTTAGTTGGCTAGAAAAAAAGAGCAATAGAGAGTATTTTGCTAAATGTGTACTATATTACATATTTATTATATTTTTACTTTATAATAATGATATTTTATATCATTAAATAAAGTTGTTATTATAATAAAAAAACGCATTATATTTATTTGAGTTATTTTTAACCTTAAATAATACTGCCAGCTGATAGGGCTCTCTGTATGTTTACAGCATTAGGTGAGTTGTTTTTTTCTTGAGAAAAATTAATGCCTATCTTGTGTAGCCTACCTAATATTTATCCAAATGAGTCAATATTAAATCAAATCACAATAATTGAATTGAAATAATAAAAAAGCGTATCTTACCAGAAATTGCACCATGTAAACATTGTAAGGTTATGTTGTCACTAAACCTAATAAAATTCAGTTTAGTTACTAAAATGTTTTGACAATCACAATACACTTATTGTGATGCAATAAAAAAAATGTTACATCCCCCCTAACAACCCCCCCAAGCACCCCCCCGCCATAAATCTCACTCCAAGCAGAACTCAAAAGTTGGCAGCTATGCATAATGTTCTTCAGACGTTTCGTCTGATGTCAGAATAAGGTCTCCACACCTCTAGAGGGCACCGTTCCCAGCGGCTGCTCCGCCCAGCGGTTAACATCAAGCTGACAGAACGACATAGAAACATGAGATGAGTTTAAACATCCACATCTATGGACAGCATCATCATTTAGGGTCACAAAGTGTCATTAAATATAGTATCAAATGATTATTGTGTCATTATACTGTATCTTACAATGTTGTCCTCCACTCGTGAAGGAGTGCGTGGACGGGATTCTCTTGTGTGATTCACCAGATCTTTCCACCCCTCTGCTCTGTTTTGCAGGCTACCCCCTGTCTGTGGAGGAATAACACAGTCAGTGTTAATCAGACTGAACACTTTGCATGAGCAAAATCCAGTTACAAGAAATGTTTAAAAGGTGGGAAAAAACTATATTCTAGAAAATAACTTTTATGTAGCATATAGCAGGTTTTTAAAGTCCCCTCGAAAATTGTGTAAATAAAAAAGTTAATAATTACTAATAATAAGCTTTTACAATAAGACCTTTAGTACATTTCAAGCACTTTTGACAAGTTCTCCTTAATAATATCTACATATTACTTTGGTTACAACTCAAAGCAGCACGTTAAGCAGCAAGTTAATTATAGACACTAAAAATATAATATAATATAAATTAAAAAAAAGACATTAACCTTGTTCATGAGATATGCAATAGACTGGGTGAGTCCGCAGTGTTTCTCCGCCAGGAATCGATATCTTCTTTCTTCCTCCTTTAATGCGTCTTTCTGACACTCTCTGAGAAAGTTCACATACTCGCTGCCATCCTAAACACAAACATCACCATCAACATCATCATCATTCTTTTTTTCTTTTCTTTTTTATGAGAAATTACATGCCATTTGGGAAGAGTCACACACTGCTCTCACCTGTGGGACCCCTCGCCTCATCTGTCTCTCCAGTGCTGTTGCCTGGTTTCTCACCTCCATCTCATAGCGCCTCCTGCTGTTCTGGAGGAGAAAGCGAACCAACAACATCAACATATATATATTCTTTTAGTTTCAACATTCAGGTTCATTTTAATCGGCTAATGTTCCATGTTATGAGTTTTGAGAAGGCTGAAGGAAGTAATCCTTTATTAAGGGCCTCATAGATTTAGATTTAGATTTAGCCGTTATAATTATAATAACAAGCAGGTGTTTATGTGGGTTTTGTTTTCTTAAAATGCACATTCTCCTGTTTGAATGTGCAGTATATACAGAATAAAAAACTCACCAATATGTAATCTTTATCTAGTCTGACATTGTTGTCCATCTCTTGAAGGACCTCGGAGTGGAACCAGCGGAACTGAATCAATCAGACATACTCATTAAACATGGGATTACCTGTACAGACAGTCTAACAAGTATTACGTCAATAAAGTGAAAGATATAAAAAGATGGGTCAATAGAGGAAGGTCTGTAACACACCACTCCCTCCAGCTCATTGGTGAGTCTCCTCTGACTGTCCGAGATCTGTATTAACACATCACCTGCAAAACAAACACACACATACATTTTTATTTATGATCTTATTACAGCCATTGTATCTTCTAGTTGAGTGTCTGTGTGCTAAAGTATAGGTATTATCCTCTAAAGGTTGCACTGCCAAGCTGACGTTATGTCATCATTTATTATTTAACATCACAGAGGAGGTGCAGTTATCTGATATTGACTACAAAACTGACACACACACACACACACACACACATACGCACAAACTGTCACACCATCTCTCTGTGGCCATAAAATATGATTCATAGCAACAAAAGCACCATTGAAATTTAATGAAATTTTTCCATTAAACCACAACAGGGTGATAGATGTCAGCCATAAATAAACTCACTCACTCTCACTCACTCTCTCACTCTCTCGTGTGTAAGAAGGTTCTGGGGAGGAACAGAGTGCCTTTACAAGAGCAAAGTACAATATGATTGTTTGAAGGACACTGTCTCCCTCCCAATTTATCACCCTCAATAAAAACACACTCAAAACTCTCTTTCTCTCGCTCTCTCACTCTGTCCCTGTGATGGAAAATACATATTTATCAGAAAAAAGAAAATGAACTGTGTATCGAAAAAATCTCTGACTTTGACAGAGAAATAAAAGCTTACCCAGCAAACGCGATGACATAGTCTGCATGGCCTGTTCACCCATCTTAGACAGAGCATTGAAATAGGCCTCACTGGTGACGGCAAGGGCTGTAGACACACACAGTTTGATTCATTTACCACGGTAAGACTGATTTTAACATCTTTTCACAGTAATAATACCTGAACATCCTTTAAATAAAATAATTTGCCTAAGATAAAATATTAAATACATTTTCATTCAAGAACTTGTTAGACAGAGAATATGTCATTAAAGTTAGGGTAGGCAATTTTCTGGGCGGCTAGCAATAGCGAGCTAGCTTTGAAAGCATGAGATCCCACCCTCCCTTCAGAGCGTCTCCAAAGACATGCCTCCTTCAAAACACATGAACACACAGCAGAGTCTGCAAAGCGTCACGAGAGACGACGTTAAATTACCTCATGTCTCAAAGGACATAACATTACAATAATATGAACATAAACAACTTAAAGAGCACTGACCTACCACTTGACTGCATCAGATTCATGTCAACGTTGATAGTGTTGACATGAGAAATATGTCTATAGAAAGCTTGAAATGTCTACCTTTAAACAAACCAATTCAAATCTAAAAGAAAGTTGCATTTCTCTCTAGGCACGTTCACTACTGCGGAGATGGCGAGGCAACATCATCAACTTCATCTTCGCTGCCGACACTGACACAGAAAACACTAGTTTATTAATAAATAATTAAAATGTCTCCTCTATTTTTTGCACCGCTCTGCTTTTGCTGGTGCTTTGCGACAAGCTGTCTGTATGCGCTTGAGCGTGGAATAGGCTATACTACGCCTATATATATTAAACGCTCATTATGGTTTAGTATTCTCCTCAGTATATATTTAAGTAATTAAATTAATATAAACGTGCGATTAGTCGACTAATGGCTTAAATTAACGACTACTAGTCAACAAGAAAAATCTTTAGTCAGGGGCAGCCCTAATAAATAGACATACATAAATCCTGTAGATCTATATCTAGGCAGGTGGAGCTGGGGGAGGTGGAGGGTTTCAGAGGAACTCTGATAACATGCTGCAAGACTAGCCTACAGCAAACACTAAACCAGATTTAAATGTTGAGCAAGCAATCTCATTGGCTGCATAATCACCAGAGGCCAATCAGCTTGTACCATGAGGTAATGATTGTTTACAGAAAGCATGTAAAGGACCTACCAGCTTGCGCCCTCTAGAGTTTCATGAATGAGCTAGATATATCACACTAAATTTATGATTTTATTTCTTGTTTTGTAATTTTAATTATTTTCTTTCTTTGGGCTGGAGTTTAGTTATGTATGCAACACCAATTTCGAGGACTGGTATAAAGTAAAATATATATTGTGTAATCACTAAAACACTATAAAAAGCTATGAAATCACTTTATTGGTTCTTTAATCAATTGGAAGATGACTATCAAACAATCAGAATGTTGTTTGATAGTCATCAAGTTTTTCACAGGATCAGATGCTATCAAAGCTTCTGACGTACATATGTCAAGTTTGCACAGTTACCCTGGTGTTAGTGAAACTCAAGACTCATAAAATAGACAGTCATTAAACAATGATGTTGAATGAGCCAATGGCGTTGCAGCAAAGCTGACTTATTATCATCAATGACAACCAGCAGCCCAAAGTTCAGCCACTCCACTTTCTTTCTTCCTCCTTTCATCTTTTTCAGTCTTACTTGCTTGCTTCACTCCACCTCATTCATTCTTTCACGTGTTGACTTGCCTTGGAAAGCCTGAATGTAGCTGTTTCCCAGTGCCACCAGTCTCTGCAAGCTTGGGTTGAACTGCTCCATTACGCTCTAAGCGGGTAGACAAACGGTTTGAGAATGACAGTCTGATAACCGATCAAATGTCAACACATTTTGTGACTATATGTTACACCACATTAATCTATCACCTTGGTTACAGATTACTATTTGTCACAACAAAGTTTCCTAGCTAAAAACCACTTCTGAACATATATATATATATATATATATATATATATTATTTAACTTAATATGATCAAATTTTATGACTAAAAAAAATGCTTCATGCTGAATATTTATAGATTTATTATAAAATTATATAGGCAACATTTCTGGACATGTAAATAAATGTCAGTGTATTTTATTACACACGTTCTACTCAGTAAATAGACATGTGATTGTGTAATCCAGACTCAATTGTGAGAGACTTCACGCTTACCGTATAAATGCCCAGAGTGGTGCGGTGTAGCTGATCACTGTTTTGTCCTGACATCCTGATCTGTCACCGTAGCACAGCAAACAAATAAATAACTTCCACTTACTAAACAACAAACAACCAGACTGACAGATGTCCCACTGCTGATCTCCCCCTTGTTTCCTGTGTCCTCTCTTGTCTTGTCCTGTTTGTGAGTGTGAGTGTTTGTGTGTGTGTGTGTGTGTGTGTGTGAGAGAGAGAGAGAGAGAGAGAGAGAGAGAGAGAGAGAGAGAGAGAGAGAGAGAGAGAGAGAGAGAGAGAGAGAGAGAGAGGGAAACAGTGAGCTATTGGCACCCATGTGGCCTGTGAATTATTGAACAGTGCAGAGTAATAAAAGTGTGACTGAGGTTAGACACCTGCCGTAAACACTGCACACCAGAGATAGGAGACAGGACTGCTGTTGTACCGTCTAGCATTTTTCTCAGTGCAGTGATCAGAGAGACCTTTGCAAGTCCCTGACATTATTTAGCTACATTTATGCATTTGGCAGACACATTTATCCAAATTGTCTTTATATTATATTGCAGTTGCTATATATTATGTTGTCATTATGTTGTCAAAAAATAGTTCACATAAATTATTTTCATTGCAACAGGCCCCAAAAATGTTTTATACAAACTTGCTTGTGCTTGGAAAACAATTATAGTCTTTAAAGGGGTGGTATAATGCCCTTTTCACAAGATGTAAAATAAGTCTTTGATGTCCCCAGAGTGTTTATGTGAAGTTTTAGCTCAAAATACCCCACAGACATTTTTGAGGGTGAGCAAAAACGCACCGTTTTGTGTCTGTTCCTTTGCAAATGAGCTGCTGCTCCCGGCACAGAGGGCGGAGCTTCAAGAGCTTGCACTAACACAGACATGCACTGAAAATTTCCAAAACGTTCAGCCTTTTATGTTCAAACCGGATTCAGACAATGATGGAGACGAGACTCAAGAAGAAGTGACAACATGTAGAATGCAACAGAACGTTTCTGAATGGTTAGTAGTTGATGAATTTATGTAGCTTATGTAGTTATCTTCTAGTCATTTATTAGCATATCATGTTCAGGGACCGGGTTTATGTAAATTAGGGTTGGTGATGTCACTAACCCTGGAGGAATGTGTGTAGTCCCTACTAGTGATTTCTTTAAAAGCAAATATCTCCCTTTGCTTTGAACTTTGAGCGTTGTAACTTTGCAGATGTTGTTTATGCTCAAACAGCAACATTACACACTAACTAAAGTTAAAAAAAAGTGAAATCATAATCAACCACCCCTTTAACATCACTCATATACTTCTTTATCCCCTAAGCATAATCATACAATATATATTAAATGTAATATATATAATTTATTATATTCAAATTTGTATTATCATAATGCCTAGTGTCATTATTGATGATGATGATGATCAGGCACGTGCACACATAGACATCAAAGGGGGCTTGAGCACCTGCCCTTTTTATTCCTGGAGAGAAAGTGCCCTTTTTTCTGGGGTGCTTTTTTTCTATTTTTGAAAAATAATATATATTCCTGTTTGCGCACAGCTTCCCTGTCAAACAAATATATTTATTGAAGAATAGTATATCTAAATATCAGGTCCGTCCAAGTGATCTGAGGGCGCGCGCGCATCCTGGTGTGTGACGTGTACGCAGACTGGTGCATAGATATATACACTAGATGTCGCCTTGTCTACGGCAGGTCATTGGAACGAATGTCTTTAAGGCGACATCTAGTGTATATATCTATGCACCAGTCTGCGTACATGTCACACACCAGGATGCGCGCGCGCCCTCAGATGTCAGATCACTTGGACGTGGCAGTGTTATAAGAGCTAAAAACGATATAAATACTATTCGTTTTCTCACACAAACCGCTCGTTTCGTGTCTTAGGCCATCAATGTGTACTTACGATGGGGAATTGTTTAATTTGGACGATGGGGAATTGTTTTAATTTGGACTCTGTGCATGCTCTTTGAGACGTGACCATAAACCTGCATTATATGACTGACAGACAAGAACGGTTCGATCTAAATATCAAAATTTAAACTACTGCGGAAAAAAGACACCTACATCTTGGATGCCCTTGAGGTAAGCTAAAACATAGCAAAATTTAATTTCAAAGTGAACTATCCCTTTAACTAGTTGACGCCTAATTTGCATACAGAACGTCCCCAGTTAATGACTTACATCAAGAGTCTTTCCCCCTGAAATTTAGAAATATAAATTGGTGAATTTAGAAGAAATCTACAGATGCAAACAGATGGAGGATACACTCTAAAATATGTAGTAAATCTGAGTAACTGCATCTGGTACATTAATACATAAAACTGAGTAGAAATAAGTTAACATTAAACATTAAAAATAACAATATTTATAAACGTTTTATTTATGAGTAATTTAACTTTTTTTATTTCCTCTAAACCTTTATAAAATAGTATTCCATACAACCACATACATGACATTGGCTTTTATTGAATTTTTACTCAATTATTTTGGTAAGTTTAATTCAAACAATTAAGTAAGATTTTCAGAGATTTTATTAAGTTAATAAAGTTAAATATTTCTGTAATATTTACTAAGCCACAGAATATTTTTTAGAGTGTAGTAGGTTTAAAACAAACTCCATCTAAATGTGGATTTTGAAGGTTTTATTTGATGATGATGATACAGTCCTCCCTCAAATGTGAAACTAAGTCCATGTCAGTCACCATCAGTTATTGTGTATGTGTGTGTACATGCATAAACATCTACAGGGACGTGGCCCTCAGAAGGTTGCCCGCTGTAAGGGAGGAAGGAGAGACAACCAGGGAATGGAAGTAACAGATTTTATTTTGAAGTAGAAGACCTTTTTTTTGTAATAATTTTATTAAATTGCTGTATTTTTGTATTTTGTCAATCATTTTTGCAGTGATTTTTTTCAGTAAAGTTAACAAAATAGCAGCAACAGCCCTCTTCAGTTTAGAGTGAATATTTGTGTTGATTTTAAAGTGTTATGTATTCTGATAACACCAAAATAATTAAAATGATGTAGTGCCTTGTGCAAAAATAAACAAATTATTAGTAAAACACGCCCCTCTGCTTGATGCAGTTATTTAGGTTATTCTAAATATATACTTGAAACTAGTAGCATAGAAAATGTTTTCAAAACATGCACATTGTGGAATGGTTTCCTTGCTGCTCTATAAACCTAGTGAATACTAAGGAGACCATGGTTTCTGTGTGAACTGATTATTTTGTAGACATCTTTTGAAAATGAAACAATTGCGTGAGTTTGAGGAAGATAAAATTAATTAACTTTTTTAATTAATTTTTTAAAAAGGAAGTCAGAGTTGCGTTAATATATATACTTTTTTGTTTTTAAAAAAGAAAAAAAAAATACATAATTATGAGAAGTGCCCTTTATTTCACTTGAGCCCCTGCCCCTCAAAATGTCTGTGCACGTCCCTGATGATGATGATAGTTTAATATAATGATAATAAAATAAAAAGTAACAAAATGAAAAATAAATGATATAATATAGGCTACTAATATTTATGAAACTGGCTGTCCGCAAGTTTCAATAAACTGTCGATCACTCTCTCATTGCATGGGCCGTATTGTCAAAGAGGCGCGCGGGCGCATGTGTGTGTTTGTGTTTGGTTCACTCCTCCACTCCACGGCGCAGGATCTTTCCATCGCTTCCGCGGAAGAACCCGTCTCTGCTGTCCCACTAAAGATGGAGCTATCTGCGGCGGGCGACCGTGTGTTTGCCGCCGAGGCCATCCTGAAGCGCCGCGTCCGTAAGGTCAGTCTGTTTATTAAAACTCATTTTATTTCCTTTCACTGCGGCCTACAAACGCAGTAAACTTCAGCCCTGCAGACCGAGTGCAGTGAATTGAACTGCATTAGAGCACCATGCTTTCTGTGCAATCATAAAACCGATGTATGTGTATGCATTTGTGTATGCATTCATACTCAACTAATTTGACTAAGTTGCTTAATTTTGAGCTCAGGGTGCAGTGTGTGTCTGTTTAGATTGGACTGGCGCCAGCTGGAGCTGGTGCTGTTAGCGCGTTAGCTTTTTTTTTTGTGTCTACCCGGAGTGCAAATTTTTGACAAAGGCCGGTTCGTCTGACACCCCATCGACCCTGCAGGCGTGCGGCACGATGCGACGCGACGCGACAACACTATACGCTTGCACTGTATCCTACACAACGGGTATGTTTACATTGCGTTGAAACCAACCGAACAGCATACATTTTCGCGCGATTGTACAGTTTTCGGTCATTTATAATGGAATATTTGTGTTCTGTATCTGTGGCGTCGCGTCGCGTCGCGTAGCAACCACTAGTTTTTACGTTCAAATCGCTGTATGTTTTTGTTTTCCGTACAGCAGACGATTTTTTTTTTTTTTTTTTTTTTTTTGGAGGGGGTGGGGGGGGTTCGGTGCGGGGGAAATTTTGGTAGTCAAATCACCAACATCTACTGATAGTTAAAAATCTGAAAGAAGTTTGTATATTGTGTTGCATTTGATGGAGTTCACTGCCTATGGGCATTTTATTATTATGAGCTAATTAGAATTTAAAGAAGTAGTTTGCCCTATTTTTTGACAATCATCATTTACTGACTCACGTCCCTCCAAGCTTGCATGACTGACTTTCTTCTGTGGAACACAAAATGGAAAGTTTTGAAGAATATTTTCTTTTCCATAATGGGAACTGGGGATGTAACAGAAGCGGGAAGTGGAGCATACAAACATCTTAAAAGTGTTTTAAGGACTTTATCCCATGTCCTCTAAAGCCTTAAAGGGATAGTTCACCCAAAAAAGAAAATTATTCCATAATTTACTCACTGGCAAGCCATCCTAGGTGTATGACTTTCTTCTTTCAGCCAAACACAATCGAGTTATAATGAGTTATATTAAAATATATCCAGGCTCTTCCAAGCTTTATAGTGGGACTGAATGGTGCCATTTTTTTGAAGCCACAAAAAGCTGACGTATGACGTAAGCGTAGCATACATAGCATCTAGTGAGAAGTGACGAACATCATATGCCTACGTCATACACTGGAACTCTGAACACTGTCGTGAACGCGTGTACGGCAATTACCGGAAGCCAGAGATTTTAGTCTATAAAGTTATAAATATGGATAATTTTCTTAAATTATGGGATAATTTTCATTTTTGGGTGAAGTAACCCTTTAAAATAGCTTTGTCATATGGACAACTTCCACTCGATTATTTACAGTGCTTTAAAAAATAATGGAGCATCATCTGTATAGGACAAGCTGAGTAAAGATTCTTTACAAATATCTACTTATGTCTTCTACTGAAAAATAACAGCATGCAGGTTTATAAGGGCATGAAGGAGAGTAAATAATGACACAATGATCTTTTGGGATTTACTTTTCCTTCAATGAGATATCTTTCAGGAATGTTGGAAACTGATTTGTTATTTCCATAGGGACGGATGGAGTACCTAGTGAAATGGAAAGGATGGGCAATAAAGTGAGTTAACAGAAATATGATTCATTAGTTAAGCTTGTATGTCTAACAAGTAGTGGATGTTAAATGATCTGTATATTTTTCAGGTACAGCACATGGGAACCTGAGGAGAACATCCTAGATGAACGACTGGTTGCAGCATTTGAACAAAAGTGAGTTATTGCTTTTTCTCGTTAATGATTTTCCCCAGATTAACAATTTTAAAGGAAATGGACTAGTTACGAAATGTTAACTCCTGCAATCATGAGCGTTAAATACGTTTGTGACCGTTGATTCTTCTATTTGAAGTGGTCTCCCTGAGTCAAAGCAAGGTTGACTCTCTCCTGCATACCCACAGGAAGCAGTCTCGAGACATCTCTATCCACATCACATGAATACTTGAGTCTCACATCTAAAGTGATACTTTTGTAGTCATGCTTTATGCTCAGAGGAAGTTTGTTGTTCATAAAGCTGAAACTGGCACAACTACTCAGTATAAGCTCAAACACTGTCATAATCACAACCCTTTGATCAACTCATTTTTTACTCAGAGAGCGAGAGCAAGAGATGTACGGACCTAAAAAGAGAGGCCCGAAACCTAAAACGCTGCTTCTAAAGGTACGTCAGCAATACCAACTGGCATGGAAATAAATGTGGTTTGTGGTGTAATTTAGTGAATTTGTTTTGTAAATATGCTTTAAAATATTTCAAGGTATAGTTCACCATCATTTACTTACTCTCATGTTCCAAACCTATAAGACTTTCATTCATCTTCGAAACACAAATTTAGATATTTTTAATGAAACCTGAGAGATTTCTGTCCCTCCATTGAAAGTCCATGCAACCAAAACGTTGATGCTTCAAAAGGTTCATAAAAACATTCTAAAAGAATATCATATAAATTGAGCAGTTTAAAGTCTTTTGCTTGCTTTATGATGAACAGATTTAAATTAGGCTTTTATTCACATATAAACATTGATCAACGCTCATATGTAGAGTACATCAAATATGAAAAATGGAAGCTTAAATTAGGGATGTCACGATACCAAAAATCTAGTATTCAGTACCGATACCACCAAAAGTACACGATACTCGATACCAAAGTCGATACCACGGTAAAAAAAAACCAAACAATAATACTAAAACAATGTATTTGTGTTTCTATTAGGTAATTTGTTGCAATAGTCAGTAATAAAACAAAAGAATAAGCACATTAGAAGCAGTAGCATAAATGTATACAATAAAATAAAGAAACAAATTAAACAATGCTGTATATTTTTTTTTAGGTAGGTCTAACAGTAGTATTCAAGTAAGCATACCACAGAAATTGAATAATCAAACATAAAACAACTCTGCATAGTCATAACAGTACAAGTTAAATATAGATTAATCCTTATTAAAGCTTTTCTTTTGCTGTTTGATTATCATTAATAATACAGACAGCCAATATTAGACAATAGCAGGATTTAAAGGCTGCCTCCACTAAGACCTAATGGATGGAGACAATATGCTGTATGCTGTTCACATTCACATAACCGACGCGAATATTCGTCAAGACGGACATTTAGACATAACTGTATGTGTGTTTGAGCATTTGTGTAATAAGCCACAAAAGTCTGACACTCACGAGATACGGCTATGTGTGTGCGCTTTGGTTGAGAGCGTACTGACTAAAGAACGTCTTTCAGAGAGCTTGCGAGTACTTTATAGTTTAAAATCGCTCGAATTTATAAATTGGCATGATATAAAACGATGTGCGCTTGCTTGCAGAGCAAAATCAATGTGGATACTATGAAGCTATTTGCGCATTTTGAAATAGAGAGTGAAGACGCAGTACCGCTGAGTCACTAACACTGTTTGTGAAATTACATCTCTCAGAAAGTTTTCAGATTAATGATTTGCTCTGATAATCTGTTTGGGCTCAACCTACATGATATAGTGCATGAATGTTTGGGACCATTGGGACCCAAAAATGTTGATACCGACTTGGTACCAAAGTATCGGTTATCATGACATCCCTAGCTCAAATGTACACATTAAAAGTTTTGTTGTTGTAAATAAAAGAAAGATTATTGTGCATTTTACAAGAAAATACTCTTTTCTTTTTAATAAATTGTGAAATTTACTACCAATTTCTGAGTGAATTTTTTCTACACCAAATATTTTCAGTGTACTTGCTTTACGTGCAAGAACAAAATCATAGGTTCTTGATAAAAGCTTAAATGTGCATACATGACACGTGAGAACAAACCTCATTGGTTCTCGCGTGTCAAGCAAGTGCAGTTTTGGTTTAATAGCGGGACAGAAATCACTCAGGTTTCATTTGTGTTTCAAAGACGAACGAAAGTCTTATTGGTTTGCAACGACATAAGGGTGAGGTAATAAGGTGACATACGGTTTAACTAACTCTTCTAAAAGTGAATCATTTTTGACTTTTTCCCAATTATTTAGTCAAGAGCGCAGGCTGCAGACACTTCCCCAAGAGTCCCGGAGTTCAAGCCTAGTCGTCCTCAGCCACATTCCAAGCTTCCTCCGCCCTTAGCTGCACCGTCCTACACCCCAACTGCCCCATCTAATGCTAAACTACAGTCGGGCGCTGCTCAGCCCAAACTGAAAAAAGACATTCACCGCTGCCATCGCATGGCACGTCGCCCCTTGCCCCGCCCGGATCAAACAGTCGGTCCCTCCGGTCCTTTTTCGTCCCGTCCAACAGTCAGTCCCTTCTCGGAAACGGTCCGTATTCTCAATCGAAAAGTCAAACCCAGGGAAGTGAAAAAGGGACGGGTCATTCTGAACCTCAAAGTGGTTGACAAGGCTGGGAATGGCGGAGTTGCTAATAGTAGAAGGACACACGTGCCAGCTACCCAGCAGTCCCATTTTGGGCGGCAGAAAATTCCATCCCGGAACAGGGTGATTGGTAAAAACAGGCGGTTTGGAGAAGTGTCCTACCGAGGAATCCAACCCCCATTAAGGAGTTCTGGGTTTCCTGTTTTCGGAAAACTCTTCGATTCTCACTCTCTGAACAGCGCAGAGAACCACACTCAAAGTGGAGAGAGTCGCAACAACACAAACACTCTCTCTTCCTCCAAAAGTTCAAAGGTCCTGGACGTGTCCAAAGGTCAGACTCTTAATGATGAACTGCCTCCTTCAAACTCAAGCTCTGAAGTTTCAGACGGTGAGCCACCCTCTCCACGACAAACCCAATCCCAGCAT
Source organism: Abramis brama (assembly GCF_963993115.1). Taxonomy (NCBI): domain Eukaryota; kingdom Metazoa; phylum Chordata; class Actinopteri; order Cypriniformes; family Leuciscidae; genus Abramis; species Abramis brama. The sequence continues at coordinate 21,588,553 of NC_139963.1, read as the reverse complement.
TCCTCATTACCACCCAAAACCTCTGCAACCAACGCCCAAGATCCTGCCCTTCACAAAGTGGGCGCTCAACCCTTGGCATCCAAAAACAGCTCGGGTCCTTCGGCTCTTCCATCCTCTCCGATGTTTTCCTCTTCGTCCTCTGCGTCGTCATCGTCAGAAGACAACGAACACATCCTGGACCTCTCCGTACCTCATGAAATGGACAGGCGATTGCGGCGACGGCATCCCTTCTCTGGCCGTCGGCAGCTCAAGGTCCCAGAGGTTCCCGTGTCGGAGGAGCCGTCGGAGGAAGAAGATTTGGACTGGCATCCTGACATGACTTCCCGATGTGCCAATGTGGTCGTTACGGATATCACAGCTAACCTCCTCACCGTAACCATCAAGGAGTTCTGTCATCCACCATCCGCTACCTCTCCTCCCTGCTACCCCAAAAATATATCAGCTCAACACAACACACAACAGCCAAAGCATCCCCCTAACAAAACATGAGTGCAGACAACACCGATACGGCCTCCTCTAGCCTTCAAAAGGGATGTTAGGAGGTTTGTTAGTAGATTGTTTACAGTTTCAGCTGCCTTTGTTAAGAGATGTGGCCAAGCTGTCCACTCTACAACACTGTGCCATGACTTTTATAACCATGAAAGAATGTCTCTGATGAAGGATTTTTGGCTCATTGTGTTCAATCTGAACACATCGACTTTTCTAAGCAGATCAACTCACCAATGGCTTCTTTAAAGATGTGCCAATCAATTTCCTTTATGGTATTTATTCCATAAATCACAACTGATTGAGTTGTACCATTCAAAAGTTTGGGGTTGGTAAGATTTTTGTAATATTTTTGTCTCTTAGGCAAATTATTATTTAAGTAATATTGTGAAAAATTACAATATTAATAAATCTTTATTTATGATTACAATTATTGCTGTGATGTCAAAGTTTTCAGCATCATTACTCCAGTCTTAAGTGTCACATGATCCTTGAAAACAGTTCTGCTGCTTAATATATTTGTAAAAACTGTGAAGAAACTTTTTTTCAAGATTCTTTGATGAATAGAAAGTTCAAAAGAGCAGCATTTATTTGAAATGCATGTTGTTACAACGTAAAAGTCTTTACTGTCACTTTTAATAAATTTAATACATCCTTGCAAGTATATATTTATTTTTTACAAATCGTACCAATCCCAAACTTTTGAATGTTTATATTAAATATACACACACAAACACACACAAGTATTAATTGCGTCTTATTCAAACTAAAACTGCAGCATTTTCGATCATTTCTGTGAGTGAATGTATTATGTATAGCATCACAAACATTGAAATGTGCTGTAAAACGCAATTGAGGGCTCAATTTTAATATATTTTTTAGTTATATATTCACAATATTATATATAGAGAGAGTCCAAATTGATCAAAATATGCGCAAGAATTCACTTTGGAGAGTAAATATCCAGTTGTCCAATAATTTCTTAGGAATAGCAATGCAACCCGAGAAACGATAGTCATATCTTCGCCAGAGTTTTTCTTATATTGTTCTAATAACGACAACGAAAGGTTGTGACATTCCAACCCGATATGTTTTTTACGAGGTGGCTAATTTGTACGAAATCGTATGACCTCATTTGTACGATTTCATATGATTTTTCAAAAAGTGTCATCAGGAAGGACCACCCCTAAACCTACCCATCACTGGGGTCTAGACAAATTGTACGAAAACGTACGAGGTTGTACGAATTAGCCACCTCGTAAAAAAATACGTGCGATTTGCTGCGAGATTGCGTTGGACATTCCTGTCGTTAAACCACCGATACATTGTTTTTGTGAGATTACCTGCAGTAAATATTCCAGAGGAAAGCAACTAAATATGTTGTCATAACAACAGGAATAAAATTCCTTTGCTGGTATATTTCTTATAAGAATTATTTATTGCCATAAAAGTTCCTCAATTCTCCTGTCATTGTGGCACAAAGTTAATATTTGACCCTGGTTATTTTTTATTTTTAGTTAAGCTTTGGCATATGGCAGGATTCCTGATGCAAGCACCTTCAGCTTTAAGGGTCCCACAGCCAGTACCTTCATTATGAAGCAGAATAACAACCATGTCAAACTTGTATGTTTTATCTCAGTGTTTATGCCTGACAAGTGTTTATAGTGCTGTCTTACCCATTTTACCTTTCCCAGAAAACAGTAAGAAAAAGGGAGGGAGAATGAAAAATAGGAAGTTGTGTTGTTGCTAAGCTGAAATGCAGAGATAATTGCCAGAGATTCAACTACAGGAATCTAAGCCAGCAAGCCATGCTTTCCTTCTCTGCTGTTTTCTAGATTTTCCTCTTAAATTTGGCTTAAAATCTCAGAAAGGGAGCAGTGCTTGTTTTGAAATCTAGCTGTTAATTGATGAACTCGTTCAAGAAACATTAACTGTTATTTAATGACTAATTAGAGTCATTCATGCTAATGTTGTTTTATTTTTGCTTTTTTAAAGACATTTGTTCAGGTACAGCTATTTTGCTTCTCACTGAAGTGTTCTTTTGTTGTAGAGAATCTAAATGCTTGTGCTGCAAAAAGCTTCGAGTTAAAAAAGTCAATAAGGTCAACTATCACTCTCACTTGGAACGTGAGGAATCACTTTAGTATCATCCCGGTCTCTCTTTATCAGCAGGGGTTGAAAAATCTCAACAGAGAGAGAGTGTGTAGTCTGTCACTTTGAATCCAGGTTTGCGTAGACTTTGGTGAAGGGCATTCTGGGAAAAGCAAGCTTTTGATCTAGTCCGGATGTGGTTGGAACGGTCTCTGCCCTCCAGTTAGGTTTTAATGAGAGTTAAAGTTTAAGCCCCATAAGCTTCGGTCTTGATGCAAGCCAGTATCAGTTTTTAAATAAGAAAAAGCACAGGCGAAACACACTGAAGTGAATGGTGATGTCATTGATATGGAAACTTTTGGTGTGGCCAAATACAATATTTGGGGCTTTGCTTAGTCATAAAATGAGCTCATAGTGCAGTTTCTCTTACTTTCTTGGCGTGCCTTGTTCTTAATGTCTAACAAGCCTTTTATATATCTTAATTAAAACTGTAGACTTGATTGATTGACTGTTTCGTTTTGTGTTGCTTTTGAATATCCATTTATGTCATCAGATCAAGCACTCAGTCCTGCTTTCTGCAGCTTTGTGGTTTGCACCAACATTGTTGGTCCTAAATCCCTTATATTTGCTGCAAACACTGGATATTTTGACCCCTGTGACCTCCCCTGTAATCCCACTTAACCAGTACTTGTGCGTAGGGAGGGGGGCAGAATCAAGATTTCCTCTCAAAATCCCTATCTGGATCGCTCCGAGTTCACGGCATCATTCTGTTTATCCCACTGAATCCTGACTCTCATTATTCCTCCACATTTGTTGATGGTTTATCTCAAACCTCCATGATGAGGATGATTTAAGGACACATTCTCTCATTGACCTGTAAAGAAATTGATTTTTATTTTAATGGAGTTGTTTGTTCAGCCATATTGTTTGTTCAGCCATATTGTTGTTTTTTCCCAAAATGGCAAATTTGAGGAATTGCAAACTCCTCGGCACTTAGAATGCATGTTTTCAAGTCTTATTTAAAAAGATTCAACTGTAATGCACTCGTGCCTTTGTGCAAAGGAAGAGTTTTTGAATATGTAAATATTTTCAAAAGGATCATGCATAGTTCTTTTGAAGGAAGTTTGAATATATGGAATTAATTTTAGTTCTGGTTTCATGTACTTTCGAATGTATGTATTTTCCATTACTTTTACATACAAATCATTGTGTTTAACTTTTTATTATGTTGCCTTGACAAAGCCAGTACTATTATCCTGTACACAGACACTTAGGTTAAAAGGGTGTTCAAGTTACATCCATCAAACTCAGTCCTTCAGACTGTTCTCAGTTCTTTTCTACATGATTGGACTTCCCGGGAAATTTTCTGTAATTGTAATTTCTGAGCTTTCAAGCTGTGTTAACCAAACATATTAGAATTGGCTATAGTAGTGGCTTAGCTAAGACTTGAACTTCAAGCGAACCTTCAAACGCTCAGGCTCAACTTTCCCCAGCCGACATTCAAAGTTTCCCTTGAAGACAAGTTATTATTTACATTTGCTGTCTTGTGCAACCAGGTCTGTAGCGTTAGCAGGGTTAAGCACACAGAACATGTGCAAATCATTAATGCCCTGACTGTTTGAGAACAAGCCCTTAAACTGTTCAGGAGATCAGCTCCTCACGGCTGCACTTTGTAACTTTTTAACCATTCTGTGTAGTTTTGAGATTTTGCTGGCTTCAGGTGTGTGTGTGTGTGTGTGTGTGTGTGTGTGTGTGTGACATTCTTCCTGTATAATAAGTTCTGGAATTTGACACTCCATCTCATCTTAATCACATATTAAATGTAAATATTTATTGTTGGTCCCCCCTTTAAGTCTAAAAAGCTTGTTAGCCAATTTTATTTATTGATTTCAATTTTCTCTAATTTGTTGTACATATTTACTTTATGCCTGATTTGTATTTTGTACTGGCCATAGCAGAATTATAATTATTTTTCATTGCTTTATGTATTGTGTACAGATTTGTAACTGAAGTGTTGAAAATCATGATAATTTTTGTATCGTCTTTGAAGTAGAAGTGTAGCTAAGCTCACTGGCCCTGTTTTAATAAAGGAATTGCATTTGTGATTTTGCAAATGACGTGTCGTGCAGTTTTTATATTTATATTTTGTGGTTTATAGTCAAAGCCTATTCAATTGTCATTTTTCACTGATCGTTTCTGTCTTATGTCTCAGTAATGTCACCAGCATCAATGCAGTATCCATTTGGGTATACTGACTGTCAATACAATTACAAACCAATACAGTTAACAAGTGTTCCTCAGTGAAAAGATGTGAAAGGAAAATGTGTATTGTGTAGTTCTGCAGGCAAGACATTGTTTCACTTTATTCAAGGTCTTTATTTAGATTCTGTTATTCAATCTCATGTAATCAACATGGGTACAACATTCACATGTAATTTCACTTTCACAAAAGAAGGTGGGTAATAAGAAACATTCTACAAATTCATATTAGTTTAAGTGTCAAAGTTAGTTCCTCAAATCTGGTTTCAAGATACAACAGCATTGTTTAAATGTTTTAAATTCACGTTTTTGTAGTTTAGACAGAGACGATGATGGTATCGGTTTCAAAAATTTGTACTTTGAAACCCTTTTTCAAAAGTTAGCATTTTCAGGCCCTCCAAAAAAAGTGTTCCGTATTTATTTTAAAACGATGTCGTGTAAATGGCCCCTCAGATTGCTCGAGGCAGGTTTCTCTGTAGTGAAGGAATGTGAAACATAGTGGTTGAAGTTTTCATTACTTCAATGAGCTCATTGTTTCTTCCTTAAATTATAACATTGTTTAAATTAATATGTTTTTCACTAACTGATTTTGTATATGTACATTTCTGAAATGCATAACTTAGACAGTCACCTCTGATAACAGGTCACTCTAAATTTTAATGTGGACTCTTTAATGTGAATTTTAAAGCGCTATACGAATAAATTAATTAAATTGAATATCACAATCATGCAGTTGGTCTAAATATCAGAATCGCATCTGTGACACTCGTGGCTACAGACAAATGCACATTTTCAGAACAAAAGCACTCTCGCTTCTTGTGATATTGCTCAAGTATGTTATTTTTTATTTATATTTCTGATTTATATAAAAATCTGCTTTTTTCATATTGTTTTTCATATATGTGTGCATTCAATTGACAGGTGAGATGATCAGTGGGGCTGAGGTTTTATCATCTTTGCTTAGTGATGGGCAAAAATATGGAAAGGGTTTCTCAGTGATAATCTCACTCCTCATAATCCACAAACACTCCCACCTTCTGGGGCTTCACCCTCAGAGAGAATAAAACCTCTCATAAAAGATGATTAGTTCAACATGTATTGAAGATACACTATATGGATGAAACAGTTGGGACACACCTCTTAATTCTTCAATTCAGGTGTTTAAATCAGACCCATTACCACAGGTTTATAAAATCAAGCACCTAACCATTTACAAACATGTGTAAAAACAAACAAAACCAAAAAAACTTCTAAAGCCGCATTTCCACCACAGTTTGTCCCAGGAACCCCACAGAGTAACACAGCTTAAGAGCTCCGTAAATTCAAGCATGTTATTGTGAGGAGGCCACCTTTTCCATAAGTCAGTTAATGAAATTGCGTCTGTTGTGGCAAAAACAATAATTAAACAATCATCATCACTGCATAAGAGACACCAAAGAATCAAATTGTATTTTAAAAGATATACTTAGTCACAAAATCACAGCAGCTACCCCGTGACGTGAACAAGACCTGACACCCAGCCCAGGAAATTCCCTTCTTATACTCCTTCTTCAAGGTCTTTTCTCTGTAGTTTTCCACTCACCAAGCATGGCCACATCCACATCACATTTAGAATAGAATGAAATTCAGTTACCATTTTTTACCAGTTACACAAGTTTTTTCTGCAGGCGAGTCAGAGCTTTCCTGAGGGTTTCCAGACTTGGATGAGTGTCAACATTGATATCAGGCCATTTCTTGATGTTGAACGGGCTGCGCAGGGATGGGTAAACCTACATGAAGAGAAAGGAGAAATCACTCAGCATGAGGAACAGAGTTGCCCTGTGATGCGTTTGCATCGTACACTGACCTGTAGGAGGTGAAGGTGATCCTCAGTGCGTGAGAGCTGCTCCAGCTCAGTGTTTCTCAACTTGAGCTCAGTGATCTCCTGCTGCAGCTCTTCAGTGATCTTTTCTTCCTGTTTCTCTGCTGCTTTCAGCTTCTGCTCCATCATCTCCAGCCGCTCAGCCTGACATCGCTCAATGGAACGGATCATTGCCATAAAGAGCTCAGTGCTCTCTGCTATTTCTTTCTCTGTGTTTTGCTGATAAAGATCGATGAACAGATTCCATTTTAATTGTAATTCAGAACCTTGCAAATGTATATTTTACATTTATACTCACTTTTCTGAGTTCTGCTGAGTGTTTGATATCTTGAATCTTCTTCACTCTGTCCTGGATAATCTGCTGCACTTCTGTTTGTATCTTCATCACTTCAGTCTATAGACACAGATGAACACACATTTTATCACTCATAGATTTATTGTTAATATATTTTGTTATTTGTTGTAACTCCTACCTTCTTCTCCTCGCTCTCCACCTCCAGAGGAACAGTGTTGTGAGTCTTGTGGTCTCCATCAGTGCAGGACAGACACAGAAACGTCTGATCATCTCTACAGAAAAGCTCCAGAGGTCTCTCGTGTTTCTGGCATATATAGTCTTCCAGATTTTCTACAGCGTTTATCAATTTGTGTTTTTTTAATCGTGAGACTCTCTGATGAGGCTCAAGGTGAGTCTCGCAGTAAGAGCTCTGACATATCAGGCAGGACTTCAGGGCTTTCAGCTTTCTTTCGTCACAGATGTCACAGAGAACATCAGGTTTTGTCAGACAGGACTTTTCTTTAAAGAGCTGTACGACCTGCCTAAGTGCTGTGTTGATCTTGAGGTCGGGTCTTTTACTAAATGTTTCTTTACAGAGTGGACAGCAGCAGGCCTCATTCTTCTCCCAGCACTGGTTCAGGCAGCTCTTACAGAAGTTGTGTCCACACGGGATGGTGACCGGATCGGTGAACACATCTAGACACACAGAACACTGAAGCTCCTCAGTTAGAGGACCACTGGAGAATGTCAGGCCTGAAAAGAAGAAAATGAAGATTGGATTGCTAGCATTTCTGGACACTATACTCTCACAAAACTGGTCAATCACTCATTCACTTATTTACTCTGTTTCAGGGTTACTTGTATCTAACTACATACTCTGTCTCCTGGCCACTCTATTTTTTGGTGGTTAAGTTAGAGGATTATGCCATTGCTTAACTCTTTTTAGTGTTTTTTTTGTTTTTTTTTAAATGTCAAAGCACTCATTTTTACAGGATGAATCATGACTGTAAAACTGATTTTTAAAAAGCACAAATCAAGCAAATTGCTGAGGAATGAGGTAACAAATAAAATTGGTTATCTAAACAAGTGTTTTTGCCATTTCTACTTCAAAATTTTTAAAAAATACATTGTCACATAAATTAATGTATATATTTAAACTCTTAGAGCATGCACTCAAAAAAATAATTTTTGCCTCTTGTTAAATTTAATTAATTAAAATAAGCAAAAGTAACACAATTGTTTAATATTTAAGTCACAACACAAAATTAAGTCACAACTTAATTTAATTGTGTCCAATCAACCTAATATATTTAAAACTGAAGTTTACTTAATTAATTTGTGTGAAAACTACATGAATCATTTTTGTTGACAACTAACAGGGCAGTGGATCTGTAGTTCCCAGCATGCTTTGCAAGGGACTGCATTTGGAGGGTAAATTTAGGGATTAAAGTGTTATTTTATGTGTTTTTCTGTAAATGGAAAGATGTTGTTAGTTAATGTTAGTGTTTAATATTCACTAATGTTAGAAACTTAGAGGACTTTCTGTAATGTTTTTGAATTTTGTGGTTACCATTATGCAGAAGAGTGGCGACTGTGTTTAGCTTAGGGCTGTGGGCCTCAGCATATACTCTATATATGCATTAAACCTCTTTCGCAGACCTGCATAAGTAATATTTAATGTTACTCTGTAAAAAGTGGTTTTAATTAAACTGAACACTAGTAGCTCCTATCATTGGAAATAACTGTAGAAATTCAGTTCAAGTCAAATTAAATAAAATTATAATGTTGGTGATTTTAGGCAGGGCAAAAATTAAATGTAGTCAACCTGACAAAACTTTATCTAGCAGGAATGATTAAATGAATTTAAGTTCATACAACAAGATTACAACAAATCATTTCAAACTAATTAGATTTTGTGGGAAAAATGTAATTCATTTTCATGGAAAAGTTTTCCTTAATTTAATCAAGTTCGTTCAACAGCTTATTTTTTTGAGTGAAAATAATGCAGTTATATTTTGGGTAGAATATTTTTATGAAACGTGAGATTACAGACAAATACATATTACAGCTCTATAGGACACAAAGTTCTGAGAAGAAATCAAATACAACTTTTATGTTGTTAAATGTAGGCATAATTATGATTGACGTGTGACAAGCAAGCGTGACCAACTCTATAAAAGCAGAAGTTTTGGCAACTGGTCTGGAGCGTTCAGGTGTGTGTTAAAACACAATGTCAAGGAGGAAAGACATCAGCAATGATCTTAGAGAAGCAATTGTTGCTGCCATCAAGAGTTATACAGCAGTTTCCAAACAATCCGAAGTCCATCATTCTACAGTGAGGAAGATTATTCACAAGTGGAAAACATTCAAGACAGTTGCCAATCTTCCCAGGAGTGGACGTCCCAGCAAATTCATTCCAATGTCAGACCGTACAATGCTCAGAGAAATCGCAAAACACCCAAGAACATCTCAGACTCTACAGGCCTCAGTTAACATGTTAAATGTTCATGGCAGTAGAATTATAAAAAGACTGAACAAGTATGGCATGTTTGGAAGGGTTGCCCCGAGAAAGCTTCTTCTCTCCAAAGAGAACATTGGCAGCACAGCTTAGGTTTGCAAAGTTGCATCTGAACAAACCACAAGACTTCTGGAACAATGTCCTCTGGACAGACGAGACCAAAGTGGAGATGTTTGGCCATTTAATGGACAGCACCACGTTAGGTGAAAATTAAACAGCAAACCAGCACAAACACCTCATACTAACTGTCCATCTCACTGGTGGAGGGGTGATGATTTTTTGCTTGTTTTGCAGCCGCAGGACCTGCTGGGCACCTTGCAGTCATTGAGTCGGACATTAAATTGGGTCATGCAACAGGACAATGATCCCAAGCACACGAGCAAATCTACAACAGAATGGCTAAAAAAGAAAAGAAACAAGGTGTTGCACTGGCCCAGTCAAAGTCCAGACCTTAAACTGATTGAAATGTTGCGGCGGGACCTTAAGAGAGCTGTGGTAACAAATGCACACAAACCTCAATGCTGTTCATCTGAGGTCACCTGCTAAAGACCAGATGATTTTTTTATTATGTCCTGATACATAAAACCATAGGATTCAAAAAGGTGTACTTTCATTTTGACATGACTGTATTTCACCAGCATACAGTATTAATATTTGTAGTAATTATTTTTTTTAAATGTGTCCACGCACTCACCTGTGGCAAAGCGAGATTTGTGTGGGATGCCAGATTTAGAACCGCAGGTAACAGGTAGGGTAGGATCCTCCTCCTCCTCCTCTTCAACATCATTATCATCCTCCTCATCAACATCATCATCATCATCACCATTGTCCGTGCCACTTGATTCTACAACAAATGCACAAACACTCAGGAAAACAAAATATAAAGAATACTGAAATTTACTTATAACTGTTGATATTAATGAGCATTTTGTCTCGTTACGGGTCATTGTCATACTAACCAGAGGTGTAAGGGCGTTCCCAGTTCTGTGAAAACGGAACAGATGCAGGTATGTCAATGATGAGGAACACAGGAAAAGATCCCTCAACCCTGTTTAGCTGAGAATCTCGGTTTCACAGACAAGGCTTAATAGTCCCAGACTAAACTGCATGTTTGAGCTGTTTTAACTGAAAGCAGCTTTCACTGACATATATTAAAATATATCAGTGCCATTGTTTTGTCTCAAGATTCACAGCAGTAATGTTTTTTTATTTTTTTTTATTTTTAGGCACGTTTATTAAAGCTATTTAAATGTCCTAATTGAACTAATGCCTAATCGTGGCTTAATCTAAACCTATTAATCTAAAATCTATGTTTATCTCATGATAAATATTGATATGTTAATGCTATTTAAGTATAATTTATTTTATTTAATTTTGTATTTTAGTTTTGTTAATTGTATTTCAGGGAACTGTTAATTCACACTCTGAATGCTAATTATATTTGCACTTAAAGAGTGCATTAGTTGAAACTGTTCTTATGCACCTCTGTGAGTTTCTGGAGTGGAATCCCATTGTAATGGATGCTGATCTTCCACTTTTTGTTCCTTTCCTTTCCTCCAAACCTTTCAAACTTAGTGGGATTGAACCACAGGCCGTCACTTAAAATGCACTTCTGATCTACAGACAGAGAAGTTGATGTACAGTTTATTCAACCACTATACTGGAATCTCTTTGAACTTGTTTTAGAGCATCTGGATGTTCTGAACATGTCTAGATGCTCCAGAATAATTATTCCACAAGAGACTCATAATTGCGTTAAGCATCTGCACCTACCTTTCTTATATTTCTCAACATAGAAGATGCCTTTTTTATCCCCACATGTGACGGGAAGTTCAGATTTGTTTTCAGATATTTGTCTCAAATACTGGCTGGAGTCTGAAACAAAGGACACATGTCAGGCATGAATGGAGCTTTAAAACAAACTCATTACAGATAGAGCAGTGTTAACCTCTGTATAGCCTATCTCTAGTCTTTTGAAGGAACTTCTGAATTCATCTGCTGTTTTGTAATGTAATGACTGAAATAAACTGTATTTTGGAAAACTCAATTGGGTTCTTTTTGGGGTCTGTGCCTTTGTCTTGGCTCTTCTTTTTGGGTGTTCTGGGGTAGTACGGCCCTCTGCGTTGACAGCGTCGTTTCATATTCCTTCCCCCCACTTGTTTTCCTCTCTTTTCGCTGTCATTCTCACTCGGACTGTCAGATCCTGTGCAGCTCTCCACATCCAATTCAGACTCAGACGTTATTTCTGACTCTCTTTCCATGTCCTGTGGTTCTCTGAAACACACTTTAATTATACATTTTACGTAGAGGAAATCAATGTTGTTTTTGCACTTCTTTATCATGATCATGGAAGCTCACTCCAATATATGGGCCATTCTACAGAATTGGTTCAAAGTCAGAGTTGGAAACGTCTTGAAAAAAATTGGTCTTTTTTCATATTTTTATGTATGCAAATTGTATAATATCCAAGGCACACATTTCTAGTAATTGAGCAGTTAATTATTATATTGTATTTTCAGAAAGGTTTGGAATATTTTTCCTCTCCCCAAATATGTCACTACCAAAACACAATAATAAATAATTTAACAAGAAGGCTTATATTGACCTATTAATATTTTGTTTACATCTGCCTTGTAAATATATTTGTTGCTGTTTTCACAGGTAAATCAATAACAATTACAATTTTTAACAATATTTCAAGTGTAATTTATGAGATTTGTTGTATTTTGAACTGCTGCCACGCAACGAAACTAGGAATACGACCGGTTTAAGATGGCGGCCGCATTTCTCAGTGCCCAGCGGCCAATAGGGCATCTAGTCTCTATATAATATCTATGCTCGCCTGCTTCGGCACAGATTGCGACATGTCGTGTTTCAGTCGATGTTCATTAGAAATTGTGGAGTAAAGCCGGATTAACATTGTCTACATTATTTTAACTGTATAAAAGTTGACAGAAAAAGTCGCCCATGGTCAAATAAGAGATACTAGATATACCAACATTATAATGAATCCTACACCAAAACAAACAAAACTGAAAGTTACTTCCTGGACTGGTGTTTTGGAAATTGAGTGACAGAAAGTTAACCCTTTTCTTAAGCCCCAGTGTGTATGAAGGTGAAGAGAAGCCTTTATGAAGTTTTCTTTCTTTTTTTCTTTGCAAAGAAAATAAAGTTTTATCAATAAAATGTCCCAAATGAACCAAAAAATGATGTGGAATAATCATGTACCATCAAAATGGAGAGGGTTAAAAGAGGAAACAACAGAACAGAAAAAAAACCACTACATTAAAATTGTATTTACTCCTGATAAAATGAATGTCTACTCACCTTGCTGTGTCCACGTTTTGCAGTTTTTCTAGTGTGTACACACACACACACACACACACTTCTAATCTTCTTTTCTTTTCTCCACCAAACCACGCCTTTCAGCAGATCTGCATTCCAATGTGTCACTGTGGAACTATTCCACCTGAAAACTAGACATGGAAAAAAATGCATTTGTGCGTCACTAAGAATTTATTTTGAGAATTCCTATTAAATTCAAATTTGAATTGAGGCTGGAAACAGGATGCAGAAATGGAATTCGAATTTGAACTAAAGCAGAATTAGAAGTAACTGAAATTCACTGTAAATTGTAACTAAAAAAGCTATTTGTCAAGATAAAACTGACAAGAACAATAGATAGATCACCCCTTAATTCTGTGATTATCAAGAGATGTGCTATTTTTTTTTTCCCTGGTCGCTATACTTTATAAACTATTATATTTATTGTCAGTATTAAAGATATATTAATATCATCGTTCATTGGAGTGGTCAAAGACCCTAAGACTTTTGTCGCACATAAAAAACATGAATAGACATAAAACAAAATTGACTGTATTCGAGGACTTTTGTGGTTGAAATAAAAAAGAAAGTAACAAATCCTTCCCTCGTGGGTCAATTTGACCCCCTTAGGAATAATTGGAATGTGAGGAATGCTTCAGTACACATAGAAAAACCTAAAAATACTCAATTTAAACAAAAAATGCTAAAACTTTCCCCAAAAATTATTGTATAATGTCGACATCCCTATCTGAATGCATACTGAAGAGAAATTACTTTAGGACCCAGGGGAAATAGCTAATTTGCTCCATAGAGCTAGTCATGAAATATCATGGTATATACATATATATATATATTATTTTTTTTATTTTTATTTTTATATATATTATTTTTTTTGCAAAGACACCCAATGTACGAAATATTGTGCTGAATTAAAAGGGTTATGTATGAAATTGTGTTATTTTGAATTTAAGTTGAAAGAATGTGCTTAAAGTATCATTAAATCTATTATCTATTATAAAGGTAAATAAAATAAAAATCTCCAAAAAAAATCCATTAAAAAAATAGGATCAAAATGAAATAAAATAAGCTTTCTGGACAAAAAAAAAAAAAAAAGGGTTATTTTGAACCGTGAGGGAACACTGTAAAAAATGATCGTAATTTTAACGGTAAAAGACTGTAAAAATGCTACAGTGAAAAACTGTTAATTGGTTAACAGAAAGTTTCCGTACTATATACGGTAAATAACTGTGATAGATCTAACGGTACATTTAATGTAATTTTACTGTAACATACCGTTAAATTTACAGTTTTTGAAAGTGAAAAAACAACTCATTGTATAATTTACAGTGAAAAACCGTAAATTGACATTCCCACAATTCCCTGTGACACTTCACATTTGATGTATTTTTGTTGAAATAACTATGTTTGTTTCTTCATAGTTTTCTTCGTTTTTTCTAATCAGTTATGTACATTAGGGGTTTATGTTACATTTAATGTTGTTAAATTAATGTTTATTGCATTTTTAAAATTTCATGTGTTACCATGATGGTGTTTAATGTTTGTGTGAATGTCACTGTGCAGCTTCTATATATATTAGTATTAACTTTCTTGTGGAAGAACTGCTTGTGTTGAGCTTTGATTGATCATGTGACTCTCATCACTGCTGTGATTGGTGGTTATCAGTGTACAAAACAGATATTAATACTTCAATAGGACGGTAAATTAACTTTATATCATATTACTGAAATTTACTGTTATATTTACTGGATTATACTGTAAAATTGACATGTTGTTCAGAATAGCACGTACATTTTACAGTTTAAACCAGTAAATATAACAGAACTCCAGTGTGTTATATGCTGGTTTAAACTGTAAAATGTACATGTTATTCGGTAAAAGCAATTACTGTTTTGTTGTATATTTTACGGAATTGTTCTGGTAACCCCAGCTGCCAGTTTTTTTCCGTAAAAACTACGGGATTTTTTTTTACAGTGAAGGATTTGTTACAAAGTGCGAGGGAAGGATGAGGGTTAATCATATCTTGATGACTGTGACTTACTCCTGCTTGACTAAGGAGTGAATCTGAGGATTTTCTATAACAGCAGGTGTTATACTGATGTATGCTGAGCTGTCCTGCCCTGGCTGGGTCATCTGTGGTCTGGACGGCCTCCTCTATGACAGGAAAGACTCACAGGATGTGAATCAGGTGGATCTTGGTTTGAGGAAGGACAAGGAGTGTGAATTAAAAACATTTCATTATGGTATTGTTAGGGGGTAGCAGTTTAGGATCAGATGTTTGAAAGAAGACCCGGAGACAGAATTATGATAAATTGAAGAAATGTTTTACTGAAGATAGTTTGCAGTTTCAACAGCAGTAGTCAGCTTCAAGACTCACACAGGAGTTCGTAGGCCGCCCCACTTACAGTTACAAAGATCACAGCAATTATACCCTACACCAAGGTCCAAGCTACATCCTTGCTTCAGGTTGCAGTTTCTGATTGGCTAAGAAAAAGTGTCCTCTCAATACATCAAGATAATACGTTCTTTCTCTCAAGGAAAGCTACACTTTAGTCTAACTGGAAGTAAGGCTTTAACAAAGAGATGTTCCCTTAAACTATAGACTTCATTGACCCCTGTGACCATAGTTGTCAGAGTACCCTAGAAAAACAGATGTATGTATTGACACATGTTGAAGTTCTTTCTCAAACAAAACAAAACATCTTTATTTCATTTCTGGAAGCCGGGCTAAATGAGCAAGCACTGTTACTGCATTCATATCAAATACAGACATTAGAGAATACATGAAAAGAACATTTCAGTGATCACACTGGTAACTTCTATAACAAAGTAAAATCTCACAAGCCTAGAGAAATCATTCAACTCATGTGATATTTAGAAGGAGAAATATTGATTAATACCTTGATTATAATCACTCATTAATTATACATTTAAGCAGCAGTGGATTCCAAAATCCATCCCCTTCAATATGATTCATGCAACAATACAAACACAATTAATTATCAGTCACCCTGCACTTTAGTACGAGCAGAAGTCAACACTGCACTACATTTGATTAAAAAAATTAAAATCTTAAATTGGCACAAGCTACTATTGAATATAAATACCAATAGTTCTTATATTCGTATCATCAACAGATACTGTACTTAAAGCATCTGATCGAGATAAATCATGAGGATGAGTTTAAAGCACACACAAATATGTTAAACAAAGTCTGAAATTTTAATATTCATCCAAAGGAAAAACAGCAATAGTAGCAGTAATGGACACTGGCAATACTTAAATATTCTTATTCTAATGAGAAGCAGAAACATAATGCGAAAGTGACTCTGCCATCTATTAATGAATCATTGGTTGAGTTGCCAAGACAGAAGTGCTTGTGGTTTCAGCTAGCCCATCCTTTGTGTTATGATCAGTTAAACTTCACAGACCACATTGCTAGAAGTGCACAATCTTGCAGATTTGCCTTGTACAACACTGGGATGATCCAGCCATTTATCGGAACACGCTACTCCTGGTCCAAGCTCTTGTATCCACTGGACTATTGTAATGCTCTCTTGGCCACTAACATCAAATTCAAGGCACTAATGTTTGCCTACAGAACAACCACGGGCTCTGCACCCCATACCTAAACTCACTACTTCAGACCTATGTGCCCTCCAGAAGCTTGCGTTCTGAAGGACAATGGCGCCTTGTGATGCCATCCAAAAGAGGGACAAAATCACTTTTACAGACCTTTACCTTTACTGTTCCCTGCTGGTGGAATGACCTGCCTAACTCCAACTATTTTCAAGAGACTGATAAAGATGCATCTTTTTGTGGACACTTGACCCATTAATACTAGCTCTTTCTGTTTGACAAAAAAAAAAAAAAAACCTTGCTGCACATACTGTGCTAGACTAACTAGAAATTATCACTGCACTGTTGCTTACATTGTACTCCCAATTTGTAAGTTGCTTTGGATAAAATCTAATTGTATATCAAATAATAACTGCAATATTACAGTATAAAGGTATTGTGATAGATGTGAACAGTAAAGGGAAAAAGAACACGGAGGCAGCAGGCTACAGCAAACGGGTTTATTTCCACAGAATAGGGTTACAAAAGTAAAGCAAATGTTAACCCAACTGAGGTAAGCCAAAGTATTTATAAAGAGAAAAAAAAAGAAATAAAAAACAACAACAAACAAAACACTTTCACAATAAACACGAGTCATTGCATTTGCCTCTCAACGATTACAGAGGTCTAGACACTGCAGGACCTGTTCTCTCACAGAACACCACTAACTCATACAGAAACAGTTAACAAATGTATACATTGGTGGTCAGCACCAATTAACACAAAAAGGGGGATACGCAGACACAAAATGGCCATTGCACAAAATAAACATAAAATATACACAAACAAACACTTTAAATAATACTGTCAAATGACTTCACTTTATAAATGTGCTTCCTATACATAAATAAAAGAAAAGGAAGTGAAATAAAAAAAAGAAAAGGAAGTCCTTGGAGTCCCCCGGGGCACTTGCGGCCCGATCATTGGCTGGAACCATATGTCTGTAGTTTCCGCCCGAAGTTCCCGAACCCCATTTGACGGTGCACCAGCTCACGGGACTCACACGTAACAAACAAGCAAACAGAAAAAGAATGGTAAGAATAAACTCAGCAAACTAAACAACGTTAAAGAGTGTGTGCACTTAACTCCAAATGAAAGTTTAAATAAACTAAGTTTATTAAACCAAAATAATGTTGTTGTGCCTTCTTTACTGTAAACAAATTCCATTGAATAAAAAGACAAACTGACCTGACCCAGGCTCACCAACATCCACCACACACTCCCCCACTTCTGGTTTCACGTCGGCAGGCGAGAAGGAAAGTCAGCCATTACATTATCTCGACCAGGGACATGCTGGATGGAGAATCGATATGGCTGGATCGACAAATACCAGCGGGTAATCCTGGCGTTTGAATCTTTCATGGGGTTCATCCATTGTAGCCCTTTATGGTCTGTCTCAAGCACAACTCATGTCCAAGCAGATAATACCTAAGGGTATCAAGGGCCCATTTTACACCCAAACATTCCTTTTCAACAGTGGAGTATCGAACCTCCCTGGGGAACAACTTGCGACTGATGCAAGCTACAGGATGTCGATCTTCATGCATCCCCTGGAGAAGAACCGCTCCTACTCCAATATCTGAGGCATCAGTTTGCAGTATAAAGGGTTTATCAAAATAAGGACAACATAAAACTGGCCCCTTAATATCCTGAAGAGCCTGCTCTGCCTCCTCAGTCCACCAAATCTGGTTCGGACAGTTTTTCCGCGTTAAATCTGTAAGGACAGCTGCCCTCACAGAAAAATTGGGTACAAACCTCCTGTACCAATTTGCCACTCCAAGAAAGGATCTTATCTGAGACTTCGTCTGTGGAATGGGGCAATTCTGTATTGTCTGGATTCTTTGAACTTGAGGTTTAAATCACCCCATGGCGATCACATACCCCAAATACTCAGTTTCTGCCGTTGCAATGGAACACTTGGAAGGATTAATGGTGAGCCCAGCTGATCTAATACGGTTAGTAACCACTTCCAGATGTTGCAGGTGCTCTTCCCAAGTCGAACTGCAAACGACAATGTCATCTAAGAAAGCAGCTGTAAAGTCAGTCACACCTGCAAGTACCTGATCGATGAGCCGCTGGAAAGATGCAGCAGCCCCATGAAGGCCAAAGGGCATCTTACAGAAATGGTAAAGGCCCCAAGGGGTCCGGAATGCTGTCAGCTCCCGGGACCTTGCACTCAACGGGACCTGCCAATAACCTTTAGCTAAATCAATAGTGGTTAAATAATTGGCTTTACCCAATCTGGAAACTCTGCTGCCAGACATTTTACCATTTTTTTTTTTTTTTTTTACAGTGTAGGTTTCTATAGAACCCCACTGAACCTTTTATTCTAAGAGTGTATGTTATCACATGAATTACATACATGTTCTATAAAACTTTTTTTTGTCTTAGATCTGAACTATAAATTGTTTTATCATTTACATTTAAATAAACGTAATTTTTGTGACATATTTTGCTTATGCATGTGCTATCCTTCTTAAAGGAGAACTCCGGTCAATTTTAACATTTTTTTGTAAATTTGGAGTGCTGTCAGTACAGAGAACAACAACAAAAATCGGTGTTGCCTACACCGTGTTATCCTTTTTTTTAAATTTGCACCCTGTTGACTTCAATGGGGCAAGTTTTAAACCTGCTTTTAGCCTCTTAAAGGACAAATCCAGTGAAAAATGAACCTGGGCTTAATTAACACATGGTTACCGAGTCGATCGTTCCCTGCGATGCGTTTTCATGAAAATCGAATGTATAGCGTTTTATCTTTAAAAACAGATTAGCTCATAACAGTAGTATATGGGGCACAGAGTAAGTAAAAATAAATCGCTAGTTAATACCACTAACAAGGCTCAAAATAGCCTCACACTAACACGGTAACATAATGAGGGTCCTTACATACAAACCGAAGCATTGAGAACTTTGTAAGTGTACAGACAGTTTAATAAGAAGATACTTTATAAAGACAGTACATTACGCGTTGACATGCAGGATCCATCTTGGAAAACAGTCTCGACTAATCGAGCCACGAACGCCGTCGATAGGATAGCTGGTCGATAGGAATTACGTTTGTGAAATCTAACGTAGCACGGCGTTCGTGGCTCGATTAGTCGAGAATGTTAAAACCCCAGGTTCATTTTTCACTGGATTTGTCCTTTAACATCCTTGATGTGTCATTACAAGTGCACAGCCAATGTGAGTGATTCCTTCAAAGTGAACATGGGTGAATCTGACTGCAGTAGATGTGAAAGATATGAATAAAAAAATATATATTTCAGCCAGTGCTCATACCTGTATTAACATCCTGTTTTCGGTCGAAGTCCATAGTAATCGATTGTCGAGTTCACGCGCATGATCATTGGTAACTAAACCCATGGGCGTCGGAAGAAAAAAAAAAGTGGGTGGGTCCTCCCCCAGAAAAATGTTACTGGAGTAAATACCATTTCATGTAGGCTATTCTGGTGCCTTTTAATTAAAACAACCCAGGTGAAAAAGACGTACTATTAAATATATAAAAAATGTACTTGAGTATGTTTTTAGTACAATACAAATATACTTTAATGCATTTTTAATACATTTAACAGTACGTCTTTTTCACCTGGGAAGTAAACTAAACTCCACTTCACGTCGGGCGGTTCTTTGCCTCCAAGTCGTGCATTAAATGCACAGCTATTCGTGGATTATCCCGCTAATACCATGGTCATCTGCCAGCAATGACAATTTAAAGCTGTTATTGATGTTTGCAATGCAATATTTGACTGGAAAGGTACAACGAGCGGTTACTTTCGTCAGTTGCGGCTCGTTGAGAAATATAATGTAGCGATTCAGCGGAGTTTAATTTATTAGGGAATTCCCTAATAATTGGATTTGACTGACAGCACTATGAAAAGACAAATGCGCTGAATCAGAGACGGTAAAAGTAAGTGGGTCCAATATCATTGGTCTTAAAAAGTGGGTGGGTATATACAATGGTTCCGACGCCCATGACTAAACCTATGCACGTGAACTCGACAATCGATTACTGTGGACTTCGACCGAAAACAGGATGTAAATACAGGTATGAGCGCTGGCTGAAATAACATCACTTTTATTCATATCTTTCACATCTACTGCAGTCAGATTCACTGTGTTCACTCTGAAGGAATCACTCACATTGGCTGTGCACTTGTAATGACACATCAAGGATGTTAAGAGGCTAAAAGCAGGTTTAAAACTTGCCCCATTGAAGTCAACAGGGTGCAAATTTTAAAAAGAGGATAACATGGTGTAGGCAACACCGATTTTGTCGTTGTTCTCTGTATTGACAGCACTCCAAATTTACAAAAAAAATTTCTCCTTTAAAGTCGGCATGAACTAGGCTCGTTTGAGATGACCAAACAGCCACAGGTGATCACCGCGAGATGCACGCCGGTTAGAAATGTGACCGAGTGTGGTCCATCTGCCGGAAGCTAATTATTTTAGTCGATAAAGTTTTAAATATGGATATTTTTCTTACACAAACACATCACTTCATATTTTAATAGCCTAACTCCGATTGTGTTCGTCTGAAAGAAGAATGTCACATACACCTAGGATGACTTGAGGGGTGAGTAAATCATGGGCTAAATTTCATCTTTGGGTGAACTAACCCTTTAAGTGTGTTAACTACTGTGATTTCCAGAGGGCGCTAATGTTAACTACCCACTAGAGGGCAGCAGTAAAACACTTCAAAAGGGAACAAGAATGATCTGCTCCCTGAAGAGGAAAGGTCTCCGGACATTTTATTTGGAGGGGCAGAAACGTATGTGCATTGAGAATTAAGAAACATGAGCACAGCAAAGACATACTTGTTTGATATATTTTTGCCATCTTATCTTTGCCGCTTATCCTGCTATGCTACTGTTATGCTATGTTGTAATACATATGTTAGTATAACAACAGACTGTTAGATTTAAGGATTCTTTTATCCATCTGAAATGAGTAGCTTACTCTTTTTTTTTTCTTTTTTTTTTTGGCATGCTTTTAACAGTGACCTTCTTTAATTTTTCATAGCACTGTCAGTCTTTCTGTTTTAGAGTGACACATTCTATTCTTAGACTGATGTCCCACTTTTGCTTTTAATGAAATCAGGAATAGTATTCCCTCTCCTACCTTTCTCTTACCTGGGTGTTGCACGCTTGTTAAAGTCACCATGAAATCAAAATACACAATTCTTATTTTTTTATGGAATTTTGCAGTATTGTAAATTATTTATCTATCTATCTGTCTATCATTATTTGTTTAAAATTTGTCCTTATAATCTTTCAACAAAATAACTTGCCCTCCCTCTTGCAGCTCATCTCTTCTCTTCTCTGATGATGTGTTTGCTGGCACGAGGGCGGGGCAACCTGTCACTCACATGACATCACAGCAACAGCAAATTTATCATCTCAGATGAATAAAAGAATCCTTAAATCTGACAGTCTGTCTTCAGTCACTGAATCCAAACTGGTTGTGAACTAAGCAAAAAACAGCTAAATTGAAGTCACCATCCACCATTTCTTACTTAAAGTTTGAAATAACCTAAAGCCTCCAGAAATACAAAAATCCTCACATAAAACATGATCGTTAGAGATTATTTGATATAAATCTGTGTTAATCTTCTGGCTTTGGCCTGGGTTCTTTTAGGCACGATTTTCTCATCCTCCTCACGCGTGGTGTATGTGTGTAAGCATGTGTGGAGGTGGATTACACATAAAAGGGCGACTCTATAGACTTGCTGAGTTGCTGTGAAATGATAAGGTCATGCTTATCCAGTACACTAATCTCCCCCTGTGCTCGGTGATTTCATACTTCACTGGGGCCAGTATGGGATCAGAGGGATTCCAAGGTTTCGACACACCTATCCAGGATGCTCATAAACGAGGACAGGAAGAGACGTGCAAATTTGTAGCCACAACTTGTTTTTATTTTAAAAATTGTACTAGCCCATTGATGTTAGAAAGTCAATATCAAAACATTTATACACTTTAATTTCAAATTTAAAGTTGACATACAAGCAAATTCTTCTTTTTATTCCTTTTCTCTTCAGTTCAAACCACTTAAAGACCCCTTTCAAACTTTGTTTTGTGGGTAACTAAAGTCTTAAGTGTGCCATCTATTTTTTGTTTTTATAAACTTTTAAGAAATTATGTACAATGAAGTTTGAAAATCTGATATTGATGTGCATTGTGAGAGTGTTTGCTATGGACGTTGTGCGCAACGAACTTCGGTATAGAGCGATGCAGGTATGACATCAATTTGTAGGCCAAAACGCGGAAACGAATTAGCATTTTAGCACACGTTTTTTGAATGGGGTTTTTGGTTAAATGGTTGAAATAAGGTCTGTGGTGAACACAAGCTCAAGACACTTTCACGTTTTATTCTACGACATGAAAAACATCTGTATTACCACACTCAAGATTTTTTAAGCTGATAAGTGTCCTGAAAAAGGCTGTTGCTATCAAGTATAGTTAAATGGGACTACAGAGGCTATCGAGGAGATTAAACGTCATCACGCCGGACAGGTAAACTCATTTCACTTTTACAGCATCGTTATGCTCTTAATTGTGCTCTTGCAAACTTTTCTAACTCAAACTTTCAGGGAAATGTTTTTAGATAAAAACTGAAAGAGTTGTGGGAAGCTTTGTGATGGTGATGTTGAAGTCATAGGAACGTGGTGTAGTTTGTTTATAGCCTACCTTTAGCTTTTTACTTGCGACTATTTAGGCTTCAAAATTCATAAAAGTTTTGTTCATCTGTGATAATTATCTTTATTACAAAACGTGTAAATATCATAAACTTTTGTTGATCATAGAGCTTGTTTTTTTGCAATAATGCATATGGGAAAATCCTATTGGGTTGTTGTAGAGGGAACCAGTGTGATGCTAACAGCCGATTGGCCTACATAGTGACATACCTGCACCACTCTGTAAAACAGGTTGCATCTTTCAGGTCTTTTGAATGTGCTTCATTAGATATAGAGCCGTTTTACTAAAGATACTTGAAAGGAGCGAGCAAAGATTAGCATAACCAATGATGCATAATGCAGATTGATAGACGTTTTTTTTTTTCTTCTTCTTCTTCTTGCTAACATTTAGATATTTAAATAGTATAAAACACCAACAATAAAAAGAACTAGCTACAGTAGGTAAACTGCCGTTAACACTTTGGCTGCATCTAATATCGTGTAGCCTATATGCCTACCCTTATAGTAGGCTATACTGTAGGTCAAAAACAGTAGACTATATGACAAAAGAAGTATGTCCGAATTCACTTTACTCATATAAGAGTAAGCAAAAAGTACCCAGATGGTCTAACTTCCGCCGAGATTCTTAAGTGCGCATACGATGGTCACTTTAGTATCCCATGAGGCCAGGGGAGAGGATTTGTGAATGGCAGTGAAGTGATGCAGTTGACGCTGACAACAGTTTGACAGTGACAACATGGCGAATGTAGTAGGCCTACATCCGGAATGGATTACATTCATACTGTATAGAACGTAGGGCCTATTTTTTTAGCAGTCGTGATGTATTTACTTTTTTTAAATAAGTACCTGCTCAAGAGAGTATGCGATTTCGGACTCAGCTTTTCTTTGACAAGCGGATGCAATGAGACCTGCTTTCCTGTTTGTTCATGTGACGTTGTTCGGCATAAAGTAAACTAAAGTAAACATTAAAAAAAACTAGCTAGGCTACATAGATGGCATCACTGTATTTTTTGCATGCTGAAATGATAGGCCTTATTTCTTGCATTTATTGAATTCTCAATAAATAAATAAAATATTTTACAATATATATACTAGGCTATTTAACTCTGATAGATAGATCGATTTTTATATAATTAATAAATAAACTTATACATTGTGAGTGTATTAAAATATGATATAGAGTATCTCTAAGACATGTCAATATAAGACATGGTTAGACGCAGCCCCCTAGGCTATATTGCATCATGCTTCTTGATTTTCCTAAGCACTACTACAGGTATTTTTCAGACGATATGAAATCTAGCTCACATTGGTCGAACATGAGGTTGATGTCTCCACCTCCCTCGCATGTGCAGCCCACCCCTGATGATGTGTAAGCTAAACCCCCACCTCTTGTTGTCCCCACGGTAATACCGAGATGGAGATATAGAGAGACGCGTCCTGCGGGTGGACACATTACAGAAGAAAAACTGTTGACATTGAGTCGTGGGTTGAAGAATTTATTGATGAAATTAATTCATTCTTAAGATCTAAATATCCCCGTTATCTTTTGTTTCTTTTCATTACTGATTTTTTTAACCGCCACCCTGAAGTTCATCGTTGTCATTTTGGCCGCCGGGATGGTGGCGTTTATCGGAGCGGTCATCTGCATCATCTTCGCGGTGCACAGCGGATCTCCACCGGCATCCGCGGCCGCAGCGCAGCCCCTGGCCGACAACCAGTCGCTGTCACCGGGCGCAACCGGGAAGGCTTTTTCCTCCGGGTCCGTCGCTCGATCAGGACCGCTGGACGCTCTCCACGGTACTGATGCGACAAGCCGAGAACGGGGAGGACCGGAGGCGCCAACATTCTACGGTTTAACGGGACTAGGGACCGGTGGAAGCGAACAGCAGGTCACCTACAGCAGACTCATCTGCACCCCTGTCCCCGCCGGTGAGTGCAACCCGAAAAAGTTTCAGCAACAAGCGGACGACCAGTCGTTATATGCGGGAGAGGACTGGGGGTACCTCCGCACCACCGCCGAGGAGCTCCGACAGACCGTCCTACAGCAGAAAGATGAGATCCTCACCGATCAGAGAACCATACGGGAGCTAACGGGAAAGCTTTCGGAATGCGAGAGTGGCTTGAATGGACGGAAGGTCCCGGAACGGAGCGCAGGACTTGGGGATGCGCGAAAAGACAAAAAGGAGCAACTCATGATGCAGGACGATGCGGGATCCTCAGTACGGACGGCTCATGCGGTGGAGGAACTGGGGCATGCCATAACTCAAATGAAAGACCGCATTGAGAAACTGGAGGTAAGAAAACCGCAAGACCTTGTAAGATATTTATTATGTGGCTGAGAATCAAGTTTTTTATAGATCGATAATAAATGTCTGAGATGATAATAATGGGAAATGTAGCTTATATGAAATTTAAGAAACGTGCCGAGTTTTTAGAAATGTAGCGATCATGTTGATTCCAAATATTTGTAAATAATAATAATAATAATAATTAGCCTATACACACACACACACACACACACACATATATATATATATATATATATATTATTTTTATTTTATTTTATTATTTTTTTAAGTAGGCTACTAGAGAAAATAAGCGTAAAAGTAGGCCTAAACACTGTTCTTGGATATTATTATATAAAAAAATAGAAAATAGGCATATCTGTGGTCTGTGGAATGACATTATTTAGATGGCATAAATTATTTAGATGGCGTTTAAACAAAATATAAAAAAAAACCCCAAAAAAAAAAAAAAAAAAAAAAAAAACAACAACATACATTTCAGTCATTAATTAGATATCCCCCCCCCCCCCCCCCCCCCCCAAAAAAATTTTTTTTTTTAACTAGGCACCACAAAAATATATATCAAACTTCATTTTGATTCAGAAATGGTCATTCAAAAGGATTTTGAATAAATGAGCGTATAGCCTCAGATAAAGCTGGTGCTAGATAGCTACTATCTGACCTGTTGATAAACGCGATTAGTATTATAGCAGCCTGTTTTGAACATGTAAGAATAGGTGCTGCAGTGTGCTTGTAAAGTTCGTCCCTCCGCGAGTCCTGGATTGCGTTTCAGCTCACGTACGATCGCGCGCCTGTGCCGTGATTTATCGCTGTGCGCCAAGATGCGCGTCCCTGATTGGGTTTCGATGGAAATATGGGCTAAGTGAGCCGATTTCATGGTTTACCAGCCTATGGGAACAACAAATTACATCCTCATCAGGACCATATTTAGGGCATCTGATTAACCTCGATCTAACCCAAATCTATCAGTCTGAAAACCTAGACATAGCCTGCTAGAAGGAGCAGTTAAACAGCCCATAATTTACATACCAATACTCAAGAATGTATGTTTTAACCTGAGCCTATCAGTGACTCCAGCATGTGTGACAGCAGGGGAGAGATGAGAAACATGACACACACCACTGAAAGCATATTATGGACTCCTGCAGCTGCGAATGGGAGCTCTGCAAGCTAGTGCAGATGCCTTTGTAATGATCCCATCATAATAGAATAGAAATGAACTTGTTATTTCCATGCAATTAGGGAAATTGAAATTGGTCTCATTACACATCCAACCTCTCTCATACTTGCAGGAATCCCCATCAAGGGGTGCAATATTTGCTCTGAAATATGATTCTGTTTAATTAATCAATTAAATAACATGATGCATTATTAAATCTTAAATTTAGGCAGGGTTTGATTTGATCGGAATATAAGATGCATAACCATTTACGCTTGAAAAGAGGTTAATAATTGCATTTTGAGTAATAAGAATGAGAAGTTTGTTAAATGCATTCACTTTGCATTGTTAGATTGGTTGCATTCATGTAATGTTTATAAATGAGGTGATGTCTTCACAACACACAGGACAAAAATGACTATGTCTTTTTTACAGTCTGAAATGGCACCGCCGGCGTTCAATCATACCGACTCAAGCTCACAGAAAGCAGCAGGTGCTGCCTCTAGCGCTGCCCGTACACCAGTGGCAGCTGCACAGAGACGAGTGGAGGATCTGGAAGGAGAACTGAAGAGAAAGATAAAACTGCTGGAGGAAGAGAGGAAAGCTCTGCGCAAAGAGACACAGAAACATCAGGAGAATATTGATTATGGACTGGACACTGTACAACAGCGGATAAGCACTCTGGAGAAAGGTGAGGCAGAGGTTGGATTTACTGCTGGAAGAAATATTGATTTTAAAAAACTGATTTGACCAAAATCTTCTTACAGAGATAGTTCAATCAGGGAAATAAACTTGTGTCATCGTTCACTCGCCCACAGGTTTTGTTCCATGGCTTTCTTTCTCCTGTGGAACCTAAAAAGATATTTCAAGAATCAAAAAGAAATATATAAAAATATACTTTTTTTTTTTTTTTTTTGCGCAATACAATGGAAGTCATTGGGGTCTAATGTTGTTTGGCTCCCAGCGTTCTCCAAAGTACCTTCATAATGTTTCGGAACAACATGAGATTGAGTATAGATGAGAGAATTTTCTTTTAAAAACGAGCATGCAAATTGATAGTGATAGTGAAATTGACAGAAATTGTATGTATATATATGTATGTATAAGTGTATTACAATGGAAATCATTTTGCAATGAGTCAAAACTAATGTTCTGATAATGAACAGCAGGTCACAGATGCTGTCAATAGAGCTTAAATTGTATTGAACCTGGAACCGGCCTTTAAACTCTTATCCAGTGTTGTCTTCTCTGTGCTTAGGTTTAATTCAATTCACTCTTTGTCATTCATTCTTTCTTTCTCTCTCTGTCTCTCTTTCATTTGATTTCTCAAATTCTTTTTCACAGGTGTCTCTGAGAACAAGTTTCCGGAGGGTTACAGGCTCTCGTTCCCTGTACGGAGCACTTCCATGTATGCTATCATAAAGCAGGAAATCCCTGTCCTCCACGCTTTGACTGTCTGCATGTGGCTCAAACCTGGAAAGAGCATCTTGGGAACAACAGTTTCTTATGCTGTTTCTGACCAGAGCCATGAGTTTGTGCTTCAGCAGTTGGTTCATGGGCCAATTGAGCTCATCATTAATAATGAGGTAGCGCATCACAGCACGATATTTGACAGAAGTTTGTAACGATTCTGATTCTGATGTTGGTTCCTTAAACAACTTGTTGTTCAACGCTGTTGAATCGGTAGTGCTGGGAACTCTGTATTTTAAATATGGTGAACATCTGCCTTAGCAAAAGAATTCAGAACTGACTGTAATTTGCCGAAGCGACTTTGATTTCCCAACCATATGAATGTACCTGACTGAGTATAGTCTGTGCTTTTAAAGTGTGAACGTCTAGTGCATGTTTACATTTTAAAAAACAATAAATAAAAAAAGGTTCTGTGTAAACAGCCCCTTAGTCAGCAGATTGAACCATAATATACAGTGAGGAAAATAAGTATTTGAACACCCTGCTATTTTGCAAGTTCTCCCACTTAGAAATCATGGAGGGGTCTGAAATTGTCATCGTAGGTGCATGTCCACTGTGAGAGACATAATCAAAAAAAAAATCCAGAAATCACAATGTATGATTTTTTAACTATTTATTTGTATGATACAGCTGCAAATAAGTATTTGAACACCTGAGAAAATCAATGTTAATATTTGGTACAGTAGCCTTTGTTTGCAATTACAGAGGTCAAACGTTTCCTGTAGTTTTTCACCAGGTTTGCACACACTGCAGGAGGGATTTTGGCCCACTCCTCCACACAGATCTTCTCTAGATCAGTCAGGTTTCTGGGCTGTCGCTGAGAAACACGGAGTTTGAGCTCCCTCCAAAGATTCTCTATTGGGTTTAGGTCTGGAGACTGGCTAGGCCACGCCAGAACCTTGATATGCTTCTTACAGAGCCACTCCTTGGTTATCCTGGCTGTGTGCTTCGGGTCATTGTCATGTTGGAAGACCCAGCCTCGACCCATCTTCAATGCTCTAACTGAGGGAAGGAGGTTGTTCCCCAAAATCTCGCAATACATGGCCCCGGTCATCCTCTCCTTAATACAGTGCAGTCGCCCTGTCCCATGTGCACAAAAACACCCCCAAAGCATGATGCTACCACCCCCATGCTTCACAGTAGGGATGGTGTTCTTGGGATGGTACTCATCATTCTTCTTCCTCCAAACACGTTTAGTGGAATTATGACCAAAAAGTTCTATTTTGGTCTCATCTGACCACATGACTTTCTCCCATGACTCCTCTGGATCATCCAAATGGTCATTGGCAAACTTAAGACGGGCCTTGACATGTGCTGGTTTAAGCAGGGGAACCTTCCGTGCCATGCATGATTTCAAACCATGACGTCTTAGTGTATTACCAACAGTAACCTTGGAAACGGTGGTCCCAGCTCTTTTCAGGTCATTGACCAGCTCCTCCCGTGTAGTTCTGGGCTGATTTCTCACCTTTCTTAGGATCATTGAGACCCCACGAGGTGAGATCTTGCATGGAGCCCTAGTCCGAGGGAGATTGACAGTCATATTTAGCTTCTTCCATTTTCTAATGATTGCTCCAACAGTGGACCTTTTTTCACCAAGCTGCTTGGCAATTTCCCCGTAGCCCTTTCCAGCCTTGTGGAGGTGTACAATTTTGTCTCTAGTGTCTTTGGACAGCTCTTTGGTCTTGGCCATGTTAGTAGTTGGATTCTTACTGATTGTATGGGGTGGACAGGTGTCTTTATGCAGCTAACGACCTCAAACAGGTGCATCTAATTTAGGATAATAAATGGAGTGGAGGTGGACATTTTAAAGGCAGACTAACAGGTCTTTGAGGGTCAGAATTCTAGCTGATAGACAGGTGTTCAAATACTTATTTGCAGCTGTATCATACAAATAAATAGTTAAAAAATCATATATTGTGATTTCTGGATTTTTTTTTAGATTATGTCTCTCACAGTGGACATGCACCTACGATGACAATTTCAGACCCCTCCATGATTTCCAAGTGGGAGAACTTGCAAAATAGCAGGGTGTTCAAATACTTATTTTCCTCACTGTATTTGGTTATCATTACCAGAAGTGCCGCGTACGCAACTGATACCTGATCACTGACTCAAATCTACTGGAATCTAAAACGTAATGACTTGAATCATCAATGGAACATGACTGGGACTGATCAGACCCATATTATTTAGTTTAGAGCCATTCTCACCAAGAACTATTACTATGAATAACAATAACGATAACTATATCAGCCCAAACCTGCCGCTTTAAATGCTCAAGCTCTTTAAAGTCCAGTGGGTTCTGATTGGTTGTCTATGTTTTTATCCGTCATCAGCTGGAAAAAAAAACATTCTGAAAGTGATTCCAAGGATATTGTTTCTCTGTGCTATTATTGTTATAGCTGTGATATATATATAGCTTCCCTATTCTAAGGGAATTAGAACGAGTATTAAAACTTTGTAGTTATCATCCTTATAGTCAATAGGCCTTAAAAGGCAGAGTGAAGTTTTAGGATGTTTTTGGTAAAAGATGAACAGATGCTTAGACTGACCTCTGACAGCTCTTACGGAATGTTAAAGCAATTGATTTTTTTTTTTTGCCTGTGTGTTTTTCAGAGCTGTAATAGTGGACAGTAAGATAATCTCTCAAGCTTTCAGGCTGGTCTCAATTATCTAAGCACATGGACCACAGGATCAGTCTTTGGATTGTAATTTGGATTTTCTTTTTTGGATCCTCCATCCTTTAGGTGGCGCTGGTACCTCTCAACTTAACAGTGGGCAGATGGCAGCATATGTGTGTGAGCTGGAACCGGAGAGCTGGAGCGTGGCATGCCTACCTAGGGGGCAAGCTAAAGAGTGAAGGAAGCGGCCTGGCAACCCGGCACAGCATCCGACGGGGAGGAACCCTCATGCTTGGCCAAGAACAGGTACGTCAGACTTTGGCACTTGTAACTGGTTGCCAGACGGTGGTCAAGATGAGCAGCATTTGGGATTCACACTGCACATACTGTAAAACTCACGATGTTTATTTATCCTTTCCTTTACCTTTTCCTGCCCTCTTCATCCCTTACATTAGAACAAGTAGGGCTTAAAATCATTTTCTGGTCCATGTTGTAGTCTGAGGTTGTGCTTTAAGCTGTGGACTGACTGTGATTAAAAAAAAAATTATAAAGGAAACCATGTTTCCAAAAAAGATGTTTACATGTTTTCATTTAGCATGGGATTTTTTCTGGGATTTTTCTGAGATGTTACAAACGATTCCAGTATCATTGGCTATGCAGAGTTTATATAATACATTTGTGGATGTGTCTGGGACCATTTTTTTATATTGGAATATAAGACACCTTAAAAGACACACTGAAATGGTATTTTCAAAATGAGGCAACTTTTTGATTAACACTGATAAAACTAAAAAGGTCCCACTATCAGTTGTCTCAGTCTCAGAAAGGGCCAAATGTCAAATGTTCTTTTGCTGTTTTTAGGGCCGTATGAAGTTTAAATGCAATTTTGGACAACTACAACAACAAAATTGGGTTTTGGGTTTTTACACCATCAGATTTTACACTGATAACACTACTATTTTTGTCATCGTCTCACTGGGTGTTGCTTAGAAGTTAACTGTTGCAATGAGTGCTTCTGAGGAATAAATAAATAATTTAATAAAAATAATTAAATCAAATAAAAAAAAGTTTTACAAAAACCACACAAAAAGCCCTAAATGTATTATATATATATATATATATATATATATGGATCTGGTTGGAACAAAATTCCAACAACAAAGTCATCAGTTTTCTCTTATGTCTTTAAAATAGTATCTTTTGTCTTTTATTCTATTGTCTTTTGTCTTTAAAATAGTATTTTAAAAAGCTGTAAAAAAAAAAAGCTACAATATTTACCAGACATTTATGAATTTTATCTGAAGTAATACCACTCAAAAATATTATAATTGGGACATTAAGTACCAGGCATGATAATTTAGTGGCAAAGGCAGGTAATGAATAAAAAAAAACTTTGTCACTAAGTCACTCATTCAATTTCAGTGAATATTTAGCATTTTTAATATTTCCTGTCTCCTGCAGAGCTCAAAGGGCGGTCTTCGTTTCGATGTGTCGCGGGCTATGGTGGGAGAGCTGTCTCAGTTTAATGTGTGGGACCGGCCGCTTTCACACGTAGAGCTCTCTGCTCTTGCCCACTGCAGCACAGGGATGCTGGGTAATGTAGTCCAGTGGACCAGCCGTGAGGTAGAGGTTTTCGGAGGCGTCACCAAGCAACCGGCCGACCATTGCCAGCATCGCACCAGCGCCATTCAGTGATGGGCTTCTGAGGGGTTGTTTAAAGGGTCAGAGATGGTTTCAGAAATGGAAAAGATTCATCAGAAAACCACGCCACCATCAGATATGTATGTTGATTTCAAGGCAAAGTTTGCTGAAACAAGCATCACTATCATTACAGCTCAGGGTTAGTGATTTGAACAAACCCCTAACCCTAAGTGTTAAATTTCAGCGCATATAGCTCGTCCCACCATTTGTGCTACAAACAAAAATGATACCTCAAATTGTGTGACTTGTTGAGGAAGAGTGTGCTCTTATTTTTAAGCAAGCCAACAAATTCACTTGGTGGATGAGAAAATGGGTGCAAATATCCTATAGATTTACTGAGTCACATTTACTGTTGTTTGGTGAATTTTCGCAAATGAAATACTGTCTTTTCAATTGGAATCCAGGTGAGAGCGAACGATTTATCTGTGCAACGAGTTCAAATTGGTCATGTGGATTCGCCATGTTGACCAAAACAAAGCTTCTTGGTTTGAATGTGACTTGTGAGCTATTCTTTACATATTTAAAACGAATTTTGGATTCCAGGGAAATTTCTGCCAAATTTTGCTAATGTGACCATTTCTAGGTCACTTTCACATCAATGTCCTAGCAACCACCTTAGCAATATACTAAAGACCATTCTGGACACCTTAGCAAATGCATAGCAATGCCCTGGCAACACCTTAGCATCATGGGGCGGGTTTTGCATGAGGAAGTATCAAGATTTAAATTATTGACATTTTTTGTACTAGTGGCAAACATCATTTGATGTGTGATCTTCAGTTTCAGTGCTTGATAAAACGATTTATTTTTTACCACAGTTCAAAGTTTTCAGATTTGTTGTTATTTATACAATGTAGCCTATTTGATTGAAATTAGTTTTGAAAAACACACACACGAACAGCTGGGAATTTCTTTGCTTTTAGTCTTGCATTTTTTATACTAGGTTTTTTTTGTATGTTTGATCTATTCAAGGTTTTTTTTTTTTTTTTTATGTTTTTGAATCACACTGTTTCTATGGTGATCACTCTAACAGACTGAATCCTATTGGTCAGGCCAGTCCTGAATTCTCCTCCATTAAAAACCCTTCAACATCATCAGAATCACATCGAATTAGAACGAACAACAGAAAAAGGAGCAGTTGAAGAAGGCATTTGGCCAGATGAATACTTCAGCAATATTTCAACGAATAGCTATTAATTAACCTTTAAAGCCATGGTTTTTGAAACCCTTTATAATGTGGCATCTGCAATGACATGCTTTCTGAGAACTGTTTTCAGTGTTCCTGTTCAACGTAATCTGCCAATATCTACAGACAAACAAATATCTTCTCATGCTGAGAAATTAACAAATATAGCCTATAAAGATTTATAAAAAAATCTACTCAAGAAAATTATTTGTAAAATAAGCAACAAACATTCCGTATGATGAATGTATATTATTTACACAATATGTCTATCTATCTATCTATCTATCTATCTATCTATCTATCTATCTATCTATCTATCTATCTATCTATCTATCTATCTATCTATCTATCTATCTCTCTCTCTCTCTCTCTCTCTCTCTCTCTCTCTCTCTCTCTCTCTCTCTCTCTCTCTCTCTCTCTCTCTCTCTCTCTCTCTCTCTCTCTCTCTCTCTCCATAACTGTGACTGAATAGACATCTCTTGATAAAGAGCTTATGTAAATTACATCGCACATATGATATGCTTTATGTGGATTATACTCAATGTATTTCTGTCTAAAATGCAGCAGGCTGAAAAATGCCTATTTTGTGGCCTTGTCAAACACAAGAATGCTGTCCCAAATGTGCAGTCAGAAGACATATATATATACGGACACACAAAACTGAGATTATGGATGTCATTTTGTGTATGTTGCAAACAGTTGTTTTAATGGCATGTGTTTTGAGATTCCGTGGCCATACAGTTGAACTGCACAAGATCATCATAATGTTTTCAGCACTAAATATATTTTCTTTCTGATGTATAGTTGCTATTGTTAGTGTAATGCCTGTTTGTTTGCATTTCAGTGGTCATTTTGTGATGTTCAATTTGTATATGAACAAGCTTTGAATTGTATTCAGAAAGAGTGGTTTACAAAATGATTGTTTAATACTGTTACCTTTTCTGGAATATATTTGCTTTTGAATGAAGAAATGTATTGGAAGTTGGATGTAAAGTTCTCTTTTTGCTTGAAAATTTTTCTACACTGAGAATTTACTCATTTACATTTTTCTAATCTTTCTTCTATCATAATGTTGATTTCTTGAATTCTGTCTGTGTCTTTGTGTTGAAATTGAGATCAAATGTGTTAATATCAAAGATGGCAATGAGAATAAAATATATATAGCACAACAAACACTAGTGTTCTCTTTCATCTCTCTCTCTCTCTCTCTCTCTCTCTCTCTCTCTCTCTCTCTCTCTCTCTCTCTCTCTCTCTCTCTTCTTTACAGAAGCAGGGGATGTACAAATATCCATGATGTGAGAGAATGTAAATTGCTTTCGAGAGGCTGTGCACTATTTCTGTTTATTAGTCCCATTCATCCTTGTTCATATTGACTGAATGTAATTGTACACACAAAATGTATACATATATATTTGTATGTATACATACATATTTGTATAGGTGATCACCATATTGCATGTCTTTGCGTGTACGGTCTAGTTTTGTCATCTCCATCTAAATCCAATCTTCAATGAGACAGCTAGATCTTTCAACTAAAAAGAGCATGTCAATGTTTCATTGTTGTAAACATGATTGCTCTTGGAGCAAAGAATTATTGTCATTTATGAGTATGTATTACTTTTGTGTTGCCCACTTGTGTTTTTGATATTTAATCACTTCGTGTATTTTATAGTCCTCTACTGTATTCATTGTATGAGTGGATTAGACAACACATCCTCCATCATCTGTGCACCAGCCAACAAACTGAGCCAGCCATGTGCATCTGTCTCCTTTTTATTTTCTCTGTCTATGAATATAAAAGAATCCCAGCATGCTTTAACTACATTCACCTTTGTACCTGAGAAGCACATACCAATAAGCATAATCTGGATGTGTTTTTAAAAGGTGGGCTAGAGGTTCTCCAAAAGTTCTGCCAACATGGAACCTCAAATAAGCATCTTTTAATTTTGATCTTTCTTGTCATCATTTGTCATTGTTCTTCAATTTGTCCTCGAATGAAGGATAAATGAAGATTGACGTGATTTTTTTGTTAAATCCTTGTGAATCCTCATCACATTTGGAAATTAGTTGGGGATAGTTAATCTTCAGAACACAAACAAAGATCTGTTTTAATTAAATCTGAGAGCTTTCTGTCTCTCTATTGACAGCTATGCAATTGACACTTTGATGATTCAATAAAGTTCATAAAGAGATTATAAAACTAATCCATGTGAATTGACTGGTTTAATAAAAAACAAATTAAGTGAACCGATCGCTTTATGAAAAGATTTCATTTAGGTTTTTATTCACATTTAAACATTGATCAGTGAACATAAACAGAACTCAATTGAACTTGCTTGACACGCAAGAACAAACCTCTAGTGGAAGCTCAAACGTGCTGCGTAAAACAATAATGAACCTCATTGCTTCTTGCTGACGCTCAAACGTGCTGCATAACTCGAGAATGAACCTCATTGGTTCTTGCTGACGCTCAAACGTGCTGTGTAACACGAGAATGAACCTCATTGGTTCTTGCTGACGCTCAAACGTGCTGCGTAACTCGAGAATGAACCTCATTGGTTCTTGCTGACGCTCAAACGTGCTGTGTAACACGAGAATGAACCTCATTGGTTCTTGCTGATGCTCAAACGTGCGTAACTCGAGAATGAACCTCATTGGTTCTTGCTGACGCTCAAACGTGCTGCGTAACTCGAGAATGAACATCATTGGTTCTTGCTGACGCTCAAACGTGCTGCGTAACTCGAGAATGAACCTCATTGGTTCTTGCTGACGCTCAAACGTGCGTAACTCGAGAATGAACATCATTGGTTCTTGCTGATGCTCAAACGTGCGTAACTCGAGAATGAACCTCATTGGTTCTTGCTGACGCTCAAACGTGCTGCATAACTCGAGAATGAACATCATTGGTTCTTGCTGACGCTCAAACGTGCTGTGTAACTCGAGAATGAACATCATTGGTTCTTGCTGATGCTCAAACGTGCGTAACTCGAGAATGAACCTCATTGGTTCTTGCTGACGCTCAAACGTGCTGCGTAACTCGAGAATGAACCTCATTGGTTCTTGCTGACGCTCAAACGTGCTGCAAAAAGGTTCTAAAATCTTCTTCACAAGAAGAAAATGCTTTGTTTAAGAACCATATTCATGTGATTGACCTTAAATCAAGTATTATCCTACCGTGTTTAGCTGGGTATGTTCAACTCTGTTTGCTACTTTGAGGTTTTTACAACTCTAAAATGCCAATAAAGTATAAGGTGCAGAAAAGTAATGCAGTAAAAAAAACAGACAACAGAGTACCCTGTGGAGATGTGAATAGTGCTTGGTAAGGATGTGTAGGAGGTCTTTTAACCTCTAGTCTCTGTTATGAAATACTGTTATCTGTGTTGGCGGTGTGGGCGCTGATTGCAGCCAGGCTCAATAACATCTCCACGTGGACCAAAAAATAATCAAAGACGTGTGAGTCATTTTCAACAATCCTGATCAGAACTTTGGTTGGATTAATTGCAGAACACTAATGTGGATGGCCCACATTGCCTAGTAGTTTCCTTAATCTCCAAAATGTCATAATTCCCGCAGGGAT
Source organism: Abramis brama (assembly GCF_963993115.1). Taxonomy (NCBI): domain Eukaryota; kingdom Metazoa; phylum Chordata; class Actinopteri; order Cypriniformes; family Leuciscidae; genus Abramis; species Abramis brama. The sequence goes on along the minus strand of NC_139963.1, from coordinate 21,551,387 downwards.
TACCTCTCTGCCCTCTCTTTCGCAGACGATTCACGAGTGAATGGCTTTAATGCCATTATAAGCGAAAAAACAAAAGGTTTACTGACATGTGTGGCACACCAACCGGCTGACCCAGTTTTAACCATGTAAGGTTTTAACACACAAAAAAAACATTTTTTGTGTGTGTGTGTAACTGTCACTGAGCCATCACTTGCAAAAAAAGTACTGGGGTATTCTTAGATATGCCTTGGAGTACCATGGAAATACCATTGGTACTGTCCAAAAATCATATGGCATAAAGAAAGAAAGAAAGAAAGAAAGAAAGAAAGAAAGAAAGAAAGAAAGAAAGAAAGAAAGAAAGAAAGAAAGAAAGAAAGAAAGAAAGAAAATCAGTGGACGGAGGCGGAAATAAACAGGTCACGTGGGTCGGAGGTTGCCAAGGCCGGTGTGTATCCATGACAACACCAGTGGAGGAAACTAGAGTCTGTATACAGCGCGACAGAACGGTACGTTATTGAACTGTGGTGATATAAATTAACTATTTCAGAGCTTTAAATGATTTACTTGTTTATATTTCTCCATTGTTTTCAATCATTTATCAGTCGTAGCTTTTAAGTGATGGTGTCGAGCTAGCAAGCTAACATTAGCTCACAGATGCTAAAAACAAACGCTTAACTTACTCGACACGTGTTTGTTTATTTAATTTTATTTTATTTTTACATTATAATGCACTAAAGACTGTACATATGTAATTTTGCACTGGCTATTTTTTATTTTACTTGGAGTGGTACGACAACTTGGTGTTAATTTAGTAAGACTCTGGTTCAGTTTGTAAGTTCAGTTTGCAAGCTGTATTGGCACTGTCACCGTTATCTCTAATAATTCGTTTTAAACAACAGATTGTTTATCGGTCAAAATCTTTAACTGAATTATAATTGAATTATAAATGTTTTGTAGTGTGAAGGTATTTGTAATTTATGTTAACGTTACATAAAAACACGTGATAATGACAGTTTACGCGTTTCATTTTTTTTTTATTAAATATTGCAGTATTATTTATAATAAATCTGACGACATGTTTACTGGCGCGAGGGCGAGACAACCTGTCACTCACATGACATCACAGCAATAGCAAACTACAACCATTCAATTAATTTCCAATGGAGAAAATATAACCCTAATAGAATAGGAAAGAAAAGAGTATCACAACTTCTATTTCATGTCTACTTTAAATTTGCCGTAATATTTTGTTTTAAATGATTTATGGTTTGACAAATGAAGCTGTAAAAGTACAAATATTCCATGTCATCTCTCAGTATGAGGTCATGAAATCTATGCACAATAATAGTTATCTGTTATACAGTTAGAAAAAAGGTTGTTTTAAAATTGTTTTAGATGAAGTTAATCATGTCACACTACTTTCAAGATAATAGTTTTTAAGATATTTTGACACATTGTTTCAGTGAAACTCCAATGGGGTCATTCCATGTCAAATCAACCAAATTTCAGAAACTTTCCATGTTCAAATGTTCAAAAATGTAAATAAATAAATGAAAGAATTCTGAAGAAAGACAAAGATAAATGGTGATGGAAGCAAATATTTTGTCATAGATGTATATTTACTGAGTAATCCACTATTTGGAGCCAGATTACAAGGGGTTAAAATGACTTTAGAAAGATGGCAGCATCATTATTTTTTATTATATATATATATTTTTTTTATTATTAATTATTTTTACTAGAGATTGGTAGGTCTATTAGTAAAATCTATTGACTTTAGCTATCTTTGTTGCATTATATACCAACGGTGAAAGTTCAAAAATGAGAAAAAAGCACTTCTTGTGTGTTTTGCCTCAAGTTTGCATGCCTCTAACTACAGAACTATTAAAGATATCGTAATATCCTTTTGGATTTTGTTTTTTAAAAAACATTTATTTTGGTAATCTTCATTTTAAAGGCACTATACAGTTCAATCCCAGAGATATGGAGGTCTTAATGCAGTTCCATGAGTAAATGAGTAAAAACGTCCTCGTTTTTAGTGGTCAAACACCAAATGTGGGTCACTTTGCATACAGCTGATACTTTTTGTCTTTTAAAGAGGAATATCTGAACAACAAATAATGTTGTATCTCGTTTTTTTTATCAACACAATTGCGTAGAACACATATGTGTATAATATGTGTGCCATAAATAATATTTTTTCAAAGTTTGCATGCCTGTCACTCAAAAAGTTCATTACTCCGTAAATATACATTCATGACATTTAATATTTTGGCTTTCTTCTTCATTTATGTATTTCTTTCACCAGAAATAAAGTGATCAAAATCAACATTTTTAGCCGGGGACCTCTGGTTAAAGGTATAGGCTAGTTCACCCAAAAATGAAAATTAGCCCATGATTTACTCAACCTCAAGTCATCCTAGGTGTATATGACATTCTTCTTTCAGACGAATACAATTGGAGTTATATATTAAAAAACGCCCTGGCTCTTCCAAGCTTTATAATGGCAGTGAATTGCTGTTTCTGTTTTGAAATCCATAAAAGTGCATCGATCCATGATAAAAGTGCTCTGGGGGTATTTAAAACTTTATAAAGTAAAATAACTAGCTTCCGGCCAAACAAACATACGAATTCCACTTAAGTGTACAGCGCAACTTATGCGAGTAATGCGACATACTGCTGATATTTACACTACGCCATGACGCATTATGCTACTTCCGACGTCACAAGTTGCGTAAGTGGCCGTTTGGCCGGAAGCTAGAATTTTACTTTGTAGCGTGTTAAATATGAATATTTTTCTTACACAAACTCATCGCTTCACTTTAGAAGGCCTTTATTACCCCCTCCCCTCCTCCCCTCTTCCCCTCTTCCCAATGTATTCGTCTGAAAGAAGAATGTCAAATGCAACTGAAAATATACGATTTTTGATCTGCTGCACTTTTTTGTTACTTAATGGGTGAGAAATTTGACCTAATGTTCTGTTTGTTTTCATCAGACAGGACTAATCCCTCTGTCTCTCTTTCTCTCTTTTTAGTAAAGAAAAGGATGGCAGAAACCAGAGATGGTAAAAAAGAGGATGCCGACTACAAAAGGCTGCAAAGCTTTCCGCTCATCAGGGTGGGTGCAGCTCGACTGATGCTGTGACCTAGATAGAAAGAACCAGTTATGAATGCATCTGTCTGTGTTTGTCTGTATTAGGGTTATCATTCAAACTGCTCCCTTTTTCGTCCTTAAAAAAAAAAGTTAAACATCTTTATCCATCATGCATTTTCTCGCAGGTAATATTTGCACTGCTTCTTTATTTGACTTGGTTTACTATCTTTTTACAATCTTAATATTTTGCACTGCCTTGGTCAACTCAACATACTGCACCTCATTTCTGTTTGACTATATTTTCAAATGTAATTTATTGTTGTGATGTCAAAGCTGAATTTTCAGCATCATTACTCCAGTCTTCAGTGTCACATGATCCTTCAGAAATCATACTAGTATGATAATTTGATGCTCAAGAAACATTTCTGATTATTATCAAGGTTGAAAACAAGTGAGCACCTTAATATTTTTGTGGAAACTGGATTATTTGATGAGTAGAAAGTTTAAAAAAACAGCACTTATTTGAAATAGAATGTTGAAATAGTCTTTACTGTCACTTTTGACATTTAATGTGTCCTCGATGAATAAAATAATATAACCAAACTGACCCAAAACTTTTGAACAGCAATGTATACTTCATATTACTTAAGTATATGAACTTACTAAGTATATATATAAGTATAATGTAGTGACCTCAGAAAATAATCTCGTTGCACCTGTAAGAGCTTGACCCGAATATGTTCTTTTGGTTTTGTCTACAGCACACGGATATGGCAGAGGAGATGCGTGTGGAGACCATGGAGCTCTGCGTCACAGCCTGCGAAAAATTTGCCTCTAACAATGAGGTCAGTCGGGTTTGTGTGTGTTAGTGTTATTAAGCACAGGCTTTCAGATAAATGTGCTCCCCAGGTCACACAGGTAGGGTTGGGCTCTGTGTTTCCGTCTAGTACTGAGTCAGGACGTTTCACACACTCGTAGTCGGGCCATCTGGACTGCTCTACTAGCCTACATGCTTTCATCTCGCTCTCTTTCTCGCTCTTTCGCTCTATTTTCAGAATGCTGCCAAAATGATCAAGGAGTCCATGGATAAGAAGTTTGGCAGTTCGTGGCATGTGGTGATCGGTGAGGGGTTTGGGTTCGAGGTGACCCATGAAGTCAAGAACCTGCTCTACATGTTCTTCGGGGGAAGTCTGGCCGTGTGCGTTTGGAAATGTTCCTGATGTCACTTCCTGCCCACACAATCGCCAATATGAGATATTTATACTCACGGACCCGTCTTAACTATGCAGCCCTATTTGACTTGACACGTGTGTGTGTGTGTGTGCGTGTAAGTGTGTGAAATTGTGTATGAGGGGACAAAAAGATACAGATTCCTATGCACTTCTCCAGATGATTCCTTTTCTGTCTTGATTTTTAATGTATAGGCTACAGTTTTGAGTTTAACACACAGATTGTAAGGGGTTTAATTAACTTTTTTTATAGCATTTATAATAAACTTTAGAAGTTTATTGCAACTGACTGCAGGACCTAGTCAAGAAATAGTTTTCTTTTTGTCCTCTTCCTGTGCCGTTTACTTTCTCAAATCATGTCCCTGGTCTTATCATGCGCAATTCATCATAGCACATTATTCCAAAGAAAACTTTTGTATTTTTAATCTTTCATCCTTCTCACAAAAGACTTTCCTTTTCAGCTGATGTCACCAATCCATCATATTTCAAAACCTCTCAACCGCCTGTCAACATTCTGGTATGAAACAGCTACTTTTCATGGGACATTCAGTTCCCAGTGGATAAAATGAAGTGCAGCCTTACGCTTTTTTCTTATTGAATGTCATTTTTCATTCAGAAATGCATTGTATTACAGAAGTAATTGGGTTGCGAACTCATTTTCCATGTTGAACTCTTTAAGTGGTGTATGTTATTCCAAACAGAATCTGCCTTTTAAATCCATCATCAACTTTCCTTTTCTGTTGACAACACGTAGGTTGTGTGTGCTGTTGAACAGTGTTTACCAAGAGCCAAATAGCTATTAGTCAGTCTTTTTTGTCTGGCTGATTAACTGGTATGTAACACTCACCCGCCAATCAAGTCCTGCTCTTGATGATGAATATCCTATTTCACTTGGGAATACATTACCGTTCAAATGTTTGGGGTCTGGAAGATTTCCTAAGTTCACTAAGGTTGCATTTATTGCATAAAACACTAATATTGTGTAAAATAACTGTTTTCTATTTGAATATATTTTAAAATGTAATTTATTCCGGTGATGGCAAAGCTGAATTTTCAGTATCATTCCTCCATTCTTCAGTGTCCTTCATAAATAATTGTAATATGCTGATTTTGATGCTCAAGAAACATTTTTTATTATTGTCAATGTTGAAAACAGTTTGGCTGCTTAATATTTTTTATGGAAACCGTGATGCATTTTTCTTCAGGGTTATTTGATAAATAGAAAGTTTAAAAATATATATTTATTTGAAATTGAAATCTTTTGTAACATTATACCTTTCTTTACTCTCACTTTAGATAAATGTTATGCCTCTGATTAATAAAAATATTAATAAAAAAAAAAATCGTTCTCACCTCAAAACATTTGTACGGTAGTGTGTGTAACATTAAAGATGTAAAAATGTATTGTGAGCAGCAATACTGTTTAATGTAGTTCCATCCCAATATCTTTTTCAGTGCATTTGTGACTGAACATTGATGTCCTTTGTAACAAATGAGGTGTCAGTCTGTCTCTCAGAATACTCAGTTGTATTTGTCTGGCAGGTTGTCGTAGGAGTGTGTTTGCTGTGTGAGGCGCCTGTTCAGAACAGAATGGGTGTCGTTGCACTCCATTTCATGTGTCATTTTAAAAATGCATTCTCTCTCTCTCTCTCTCTCTCTCTCTCTCTCTCTCTCTGGGCTGCTCGGCCACCTGTTTCAGACTCCCCTTTCTTTTTCACTGTTGCTTTTTTTTTTTTCATTTTTCATTCTCACCCCAGGAACCTTGTGCCCTGTCCCTTTTCCTCTTTACGTAACCAGCATTTGTAGAGCATGAATACTTGAATGTGAATCAGATTTTTTTTTAAACTTGACTTCTGCAGGTTTCTGTAGTTGTGCAATAATGCAATTAATACTCTTTTGTACTACTTTACAGCCCGTAATTTCACAAATGTCGAAAGTTATTACAACACAATTTCATTTGAATATTTTTTGACCATTTCTAAGTTGATTGTTTGCTGTTTCACACTTTTGATACATAAAACGAACTTGCTGCCAAAGTTTTCTCACAGAGGAGGCATGCAATTATGTTACAGACATCATCCTGAGAAACTATTATAATGCAAGTAATGGTGCTTTTGATTTCAGCTTTGGTAAAATGCTGCAAGATTTGATCAGAATGTTCCATCCTAAAGTTCCTGCAATGTTTAAATGCAGTAGTCACCCCTAAAAACCTGTAATGACTTTATTCTGATCTTTTATTCAATGTTTAAATATTTTTGTCAACACTGTGCAATAATTGCTGTTTAGATAAATAAACATTAAAAAAAACCCCAAAAAAACATGCGAGTTGTGGGTTTCTCCTACACACCTGACTTAAGTTAAACCAGGTGTCCCCCTTCACCTCCACCCTGACTATGTTGGTAACCCCTGATGCCTAAGAATAGCTACTCTGACCACATTGGAATACCAGATGCCTAATATTAATATTCTGACTGCATAAGACACCTATAGCTATACTGACCGCATCAAATGCTTAAGAACTATAGCTACTGAACGCATCGGTAACCCTGGACGCCTAAGAGTCTCTCTCTGAGTCAGATGACTTTTCGCCCCCTATGAATGCTATCACTTGGGGATAAGGTATCTAGTGTTCCACTGACATGCTGTATAGCAGCAACCCAGACAATGCCTTTGAATGCTTTAATCATGGCCTGGAGGTAAAGTTGAGGTTAATTATCCTTTAACTGATTCTTGAGTACTGGGACAAAATGAAAACTGAAGAATTTTAAGGTAATCAGAAAGGAATTGTTTTGGATTAATAAGAGGTTCAGAGGTATTCTCTATATTTTTGGGTGTGTCTTCTGCTTAATTTGTCCCACAAAATGTCTTTTCCTGTGTGACCTTCTGGATGAAGACTGACTCATGATCATGATTTTAGATGTTTTCATAAATATTGTCTGTTAAAGTCACCATGAAATCAAAAACGACCATTTTTTTTAAATCAGAATATTGCAGTATTTATAAATGATTTATCTATGCACATCATTACACCGTGTCCTAACCAGACGCGATGCGATAAGATTCCAGCGACAAATAATTTGTCTGTCCACACTAGACGCGACGCGACTGCGAGATGCGTCAAAATCAATCGAGTCTCGTGGCAAGTGCGCGGCACCAGAGAGTAATCTTGACGGCACTCGCAAGAAAATGGATAAGTAGCGACACATATTACACCACTTAAACATTATTAAAAATACATAGGTTACTGAGTTACTAAAACAATCTTTGTCAAAGAATACACTTGTTTGTTCACAGTTTGAACGTTCTTGTTTCCATTTGTTTAATTTCAAGATCTGAGGTGAATTATCCATTGTTGCTTTTACATCTACAAAGCTGGAGCACTAAATTATATTTAAAGTCACATTACACGCTTTTAACATTAAATAAAGCACATAAACAGTAGGCTACCTGAGATTATCACTACCACACATTGTGTTTATTGTTCCAGCGCGACGTCGCAGAAAAATAGAAACCGTTTCTAAATTAGAAATGTCGCGTGTCAAAAACTCTGATTAACATGGAAAAGATACCTTTTATCGCGTGTCGCGGCGTCGCGTCGCGTGTAGTTAGGACACGGTGTTATTTTATTAAATGTATGTGCCCTCGTAATCTTTAATCAAGGTAACTTCCCTCTTGCAGCGACATCTCTTCTCTCTGATGACGAATTTACTGGCGGCTTTCTTGTCAACTTTAAAAACAAAATTGAAATAGTTGTAAACCTTCTATCATTACATTGCAGTAATGTTTCTGTAAGAGATATATATTTCAAATAAATTTTAATCACTATGAAGTATTGTTATGGCACATATTTTGCCCCATGTCTGAAGAATTACTGCTCTGAGTAATTTCATTCTCACACAGAATGCATTTTTCCATTCCACTGTGCTACTTTTTCCATTGTTTTCTATGTAAACGCGCTAGATGGATGTGTTTGACCGTTCCACTCACGTCTTCCATCTTTTGCAGCATGACATGGGTCTCAAGTTAAAATAAGTTCAACTTTTAAACAAATGTGTCTCGAGACTTTGTATCCCCCCATTCCACTGCCCGCATCTCTCCTTTTTCAAAGCAAAAACGCGTTCTGTGTGAACCAGCTAATACTTCACAACTGTGCATTATGTGAAGTCAGACACTTGCAGTTTTACGGGATTTCCAATGTGTTTTAATGTTTTAAATCCAGCATCCTCTACTTGTTTCATGTTTAAAGGCTACAAGCTCCTCCTAAAGTCCATGTCCTCTTCTGTCCACCTCTTCAAGCTCCTTCTATCTGTTGCTCGATGAGTTCTAGTCCGAACATCCTCTCTTAACACAGCATCTCCCAGTCTCTTCTCTTTCTGTTTTCTTCTCCTCCTCCTCTGTATTTCAGAAAAACTGAGCTCAGATCAGTTGGCGGGGTGTTGCTGTGTGCCTGTGGCTCGCACTCCTCATTAACAGCTTGGCTCTCTCTGGGGGACTGCAGGATCTGCCTGACATTTTGCTGACCAGGAACATACCGCAGAGAGACTCGACGGGAAGAGGAATGCGAGCCAAAGATCAGATTGAAACGAGATCATTAGATGGAATGCATCACGCCTGAGATTTCATATACGATATATTCTCTAAAACCCAAGAGGGTGAAGATGGAAGAGAAAAGAGTAGAAATGAATTTGTCATTTGCTGCAGAACCTTCCTGCAAAAGAAGAGAGAGAGAGAGTAGATTGAACAGAGACATGAGTGATTGATGAAAGACAGAGCAGCAGTTGAGGAAGATCATCACAGTGATTTGTAGATCATGAATGTTCAGATGAAGCAGAAGAGGGATTACACTGATTGCATAACTGTGTGTGCGAGAGAGTGTGTGTGCTGAAAGAGGAATGAAGAAGGGAACGGGATGTGAGGACAGCATCAGCGAGGGGATGAGAGTAGGTTTGAGGGATGAATACAAATTAGTTTTTTTTCCTTTGATTTTTTCTTTTTTTTTCAGCATTCTGTATGCTTCTTTTTACAATACACATTTCCAGTTCTAGGTGCTGATTGGTCAATGCCCTGTATGTTTACATGCACAGTTATGATCAAGCTACAGCAGGTAAGAAAGAAATCTCTCCTCTGCAAAGAAATTAAAAGGCACACGCATCTACATAAATGAGGACTTCTCTGAGGCTGTAATGAAGAAAAGAAAAGAACTGCTACCCAAGCTGCGCGCTGCCCGGAAAAGAGGAGAGATAGCCACTCTGAAATATGATAAACTGGTCATAAAATCCAAGAGTGGAGGAGCCTAGTTAGAAGTATGTAAACATTCATTTTTTTGTTTATTTGTATTTTTGTGTGTTTTTATTTGTAATTTAGATCATGGCTATTGACTTGTGTCATTCAGCTTTTCCAATTAAGGGTATTACAATAGCGCACTTGAATATCTGCAGTTTGAGATACAAAACTAATTGATTTTGCAGTACAATAGTATTGAAATTCTAGCTTTGTCTGAAACACACTTAGATTCTAGCTTCACGGATGCTGATGTGAAGATAGACGGTTATAGATTATTTAGGAGGGACAGAAATGGACATGGTGGTGGTGTTGCATTCTATGTTAAGGATAACATCCCAGTTAATGTTCGAAATGACCTCATATGGCAGAATATTGAAGCATTATGGGTACAAGTTCATTTACCACACATAAAGCCTATCTTAGTTGGATGTGTATAGACCTCCCAGTGCCAATACTCAATATTTGGATGACATATGTGAAATGTTTGATGCTGTTTGTGATCAAAACAGAGAGATATTTATTTTAGGTGATCTTAACATTGACTGGCTGTCACCAAACTGTCCAATGTACAAGAAGCTTAAATCTACAGCTACAATATGTGGCCTAAAACAAATCATAACTCAACCCACTAGGGTTGCTACCAGTACACTGGTGTTATCTGCAACATGTATAGATCATATATTTACAAACGCTTTTGAACAATGCTCCAAAGCAGTCTCTGTGCCCACTGGTTGTAGTGACCATAATATCATAGGAGTCACAAGGAAAACTAAATTGCCTAAAGGTGACTGTAAAATAATTCATAAAAGAACTTATAGATATTTCAACCAAGAGCAGTATGTGGGTGAAATCCAAAGTGTGGACTGGTCAGAAGTGTGTGAAGATCGTGACCCTGACTCAGCCCTTAATAGGTTTATGGATATACTAATGAAAATAGTCGACAAGCATGCTCCTCTCAGAAAAAGAGCTGTGAGAAATAAAAGTGCCCCTTGGTTGGACAAAAATCTTAAAAATGTAATGCTGTCTAGAGACAACGCTAAAATAAAAGCTAATATTTCTTGCGAATTAGCTGATCAAAAACAATACCGAACTCTTAGAAATAAAGTAGTCAAAATGAATAGAAAGAATAAAAAAGAGTACTTCCAGGAAAAGATTAATGAAGCAAAAAATGATGGTAAAAAACTATGGAACACTTTAAATCAAATAATGGGCAGGAGTAAGCACTCAGCTGCTTCATATGTTGAAAATGATGGAGTGTTCATTACAGATCCAGAGGGAATTGCTAATTATTTTAACAATTACTTTATTAGTAAGGTAGAGAAATTTCGATCTGGTATGTGTCCAAATACCTCAGCATCTTATGATGCAATATTAAGTAAGATAATGAGTGAGAAGAACCATTCTGTCACTTTCTCATTTAGTCAAGTTGACAGAGGTTCTGTTGGAAAAATTCTTGCAGCTCTTCCTGATGGAAAGGCATCAGGCATGGACCACTTGGACTCCAGGCTTATCAGGGTGGCAGCTGAAGCTCTGTCTTTTCCCATTGCTCATTTGGTCAACTTAAGTTTGTTGCAGGGCATATTTCCAGAGAAATGGAAGGAGGCTAAAATTATACCACTGCCTAAAAATAAAAGAGCTACATTTACAGGACAGAATAGCCGACCTATCAGTCTATTACCTTTACTCAGCAAAGTCATGGAAAAGATCGCTTTTGAACAAGTTTATAAATATTTTTTTTTCTAATAGGCTGATCACCAAGTACCAGCATGCATATCGAGAGGGTCACTCCACATGTACTGCTTTAACTCATATGACCGACAACTGGTTAGAAGAAATCGATGCAAACAGATTAGTAGGAGCAGTGATGTTGGACTTCAGTGCAGCGTTTGACCTGATAGATCACAAAATACTGCTTCAAAAATTAGAATGCTATGGTTTTACACCTTCGTCTCTGTCATGGATGGGGAGTTACCTATCCAATAGGAAGCAGCGGGTGTTCTTTAATGGTCAATATTCATCTACTAAGACAATACATTGTGGTGTGCCCCAGGGTAGCTGCCTTGGGCCTTTGCTATACTCGATCTTTACAAATGATTTACCTTTTATTGTGAAACATTCAACTGTTGTCATGTATGCAAATGATTCCACACTGTACTGTTCTGCAAAAACTCCTCATGATGTTTCAAATCTATTAAATCATGACTTGCAGAATATAAGCAAGTGGGTAAAAGATAACAAACTAGCTTTAAATGTAGACAAATCAACATCTATGATATTCTGGAAAAGATCAAAACTAATCACTGAGCCCTCTCTGAACTTGTCAGTCAATGGGCTGCAGCTAGGACAAGTGATGCAAGCCAAGTTACTGGGCGTCACCTTGGATTCTTACTTGTCTTGGTCAGCTCATATTGATGGAATGATAGCTAAAATGGGGAATGGTATTGCAATGTCCAGAAAATGTATGTCCTATGTCCTATGTATATTCCTATGTCCATTGCTAAACAGGTTGTTCAGTCTCTTGTTCTGTGCCATTAAGAAAACTGTCCAATTATATGGTCGTCTGCATCACAAAAAGACCTACGTAAGCTTCAAGTGGCACAAAATAGGGCAGCGAGGACTGTCCTCCAGTGCTCTCTTAAGACTAACGTGGCCCTGATGCATACACGCCTTTCTTGGCTCACAGTTGACGATAAAATCAAACTACGATTAACTTTAATATTGTGGAATGCAGTATTTATGAAACAGCCACAGTTTCTTTCTGAGCAGCTTGTTTTTGTAGGAAGTGGACACATGCCACCAGGCAGGCACTAGGTGGTGACATAAAACTTCCGCTTCCCAGGACAAATTTTCTGAAACGCACATCACTTTACAGAGCAATATCTATTTGGAATCGACTCTCTGTCTCATCACGCAGAGTTCAGAATAAATACAAATTTAAGAGGACAGTAACCCAGGAACTGCTGCAAATGACCTCGTGAAAGCTGGAAATTGTCATGTTCTTTCACTTGGTAATATTTTGAATGTAACTGTAATGTTTGAATTCTCTTGATTGTAATTTGTGTTTGTTTTGTGTAATTTTATGTTGTGAAGATTTTTAAAGAGGACCCCAGGAAGACTAGCTGCCATTAAATGGGCCGCTAATGGGGATCCTAATAAAACAATAAAACAATAAGCTACAGCAGGTTTTTGTTTTTAGTTAAGTTATTGTTTTTGTCAGTAACGGCTGAAGTGTGTTATTCCTAACAATGGCCTTTATAGCTGTGATTTTATTCGCAGTATAACACGGCTTCACAGATATTATAGAGTGCAGTCGTATGTCCACATTTTTAGCAGAATGGGTTCATATTCCTTTTCTTCATAGTGATTTAAAATAATTATTTGTAACACTTTAATTAAAACATTATGCATAATGGTGTCCATAATGTATGCTATAATGCATTATATCAGGGGTGTTCAAACTTGGTCCTGAAGGGCCACTGTCCTGCAGAGTTTAGCTCTAACTTGCCTCAACACATCTGACTGGATATTGGACACCCCTGTATTATATATTTTCATAAACAATTGTAAATAAAGCTAAAATGCAGACACAATTCATTGCATCATTAATTCAGACTTTCACAGTGCTGGAATTTGGCTATTAAATATGAAGTTGAAATTAAGATTAATAACCTCAGATGTCTTGAAAGGTTTTAATAGAATGATTAAAAATGTATTTCTTTATGGAGAAAATGAATGTGATTTTTACCACAGCACACAAATCTATGGCTTGAGTGTGTAATTTCTGCTCCATTAGTGGCACCAAATTAAATAGCAAAAATGACTGTGCTTTAACAGGTTTCCCATATTTCCGTCTGCCATTGCTTAATTATATAACCGTTGACGATAGTTATGACTCCTCTTATAATCCCTCATCTTTTTTTTCTCACTCACAATGAAATATTCATTGCTTGGCAGTGTGAATGAGTTCACCAGCAGAGTGTCTCAAACATGTTCCCTCCTTCACGTGTGGGAATATGTCACACTGTTTGCATGTGTGCATGCGTTGAGCATTCATCCATAAATTGCTTAGTCAGACAGGGATTAGACTGCTATATGCCTCAAATAGTGCATCACTCCAAGCTTCCTCACCCTCCATCCTACAGACTCCAGCAGTTCCCTCTGATTTCCAAATAACAGACCAGCAGTGGAAGTTGAAAAGGTGGAGTAAGTGTATTGACAGATGAGAAGAATTAGGAAGGTAATACACAAGAAAAGAGTTAGAAAAAATAAAAAAAGGGAATGAATATTTAATAATCTGTCCCCGAGTTTGACGTCAAGCCTCTTGACTGTACATACAGTATTAATAAATAAGATGCTCTTGTGTATTTATGAGTGAAACAGCAGGCTGTTGTCTTGAAGATGCTGCAAAGGATTGTAAAGTATGATGCTTTGCAGAATTGAGGTAAATAATATGCAAAATAATAAAAATAATGTATTTACAGAACAGGTAAATCTGGAAATGCATCATATTTTAGTGAATTTTAAAAAGCCATTTTTTTCTTATTTATTTGCATACATTCACAATCAACATTGGCAATGTTTGCAATGGATTGACATACTGATGCCGGCATATGGCACAATATATACTGAATATAAACACCTGCTATTTAAAAAATAAATAAATATATATATACTACAGTGTTGTGATGTTGCATGCATTGTGTAAAATAATTTTGTGCAAATATATTTTAAGATTTGGCAGTCAGATTCAGGAAAGAGATGTGGATAATCATGACTGATATTGTTTCCAGCTGGAAACGAAAGGTCACATCTAGAGCATTGCATTGTGGTATTCATGCAAGTGTTATTTTAGTCATATATTTTTATTATTTTATACATTTTATGAATACGTTTTTCTGTTTGTATTTTTCTGTTTTTGTTTTAAATTTAGTTAAAATTTTAGTAATTTTTTGTTTTGTCATTTTTTTTAGTTATTGTTTTTTTAAATGTCTATATAGTTTTTATCCATTTTTATTTACATTTTAATTAGTTATTTTATTTTAGTACACTCCTCTGCAAATTTTTTTTTTTTTTCTTTTTTTTTTTAAATGGGCCAAGACAAAACTTGTCAAATATTTTGTGGTCTTTTAATGGTCTTATCTATCTATAAATTACAGAAACGTCTGTCTGTCTGTCTGTGTGTCTGTGTGTGTGTCTGTTAACCGCATATCTCTCGAACCGTTAGTCCGATGGATTTCAAACTTGACAGGTGTCTCGCTACGGGCACGAGTAAGTGCAGTGCCAAGTTTGACGTTGTTTGGATGAGAAATACTAAAGATATGGTTAAATATATCATTTTTAAAAGGTTGTGGTTTAAAAATAAACATTCTGACATAAACACTCAGTCAGCTACACTGTTTACTTCTGAATATTATAGTTTGGTTCCTTCTGAATATTATAGTTTTCTTTACCAAGAAACCAACAATTACTAAAAACACACACAAAAACTGATTTTGCACGGGCATTTTGCACTAGTCCATTTTAATCACAAATCACTGGTCAGGAAATAATACTGCAAATACTGTAGATAAAGTAACCAGCACGGAATGGCTTTTACAGGAAGAAAAGTCAGTGCTGTTCCACTCAGTGTTAATGGCTTCAAACAGTTCATGAGTAGCTGAAAAATGTCTCCCAGTTCGTTTGAGTTTGCGAGACCCAATATTCACTAAAGGACTCTGAACAGGCCAAAACCTGAGCCTGATGGACACTTCTTGGTTGTCTTTGCAATTTGGGCAAGAGCATTGTCTTGTTGAAAAATATCATCTGATATATAACAACTTTTCAATTGTGGGAAGCAAGCCATTCTGCAATGTTCTCCTGCACTCCAAAGCATCAAATGACTTTTCACCGTGCAAGTAGCTCACACTAACAGCAGTTAAAAAGACTCCCCACACAATGACACAGTCTTTTCCTCTACTTCACTATGGTAGATGCATGTATTATTATATTTCTCAGCAGATTTGCTAAGACGTTGGTCTGGAGCATCAACATGCAACTCATGTTTCATTCATCACTCCACACACAACTTCCCATATTCTGCCAAAAACTTCATTCTGTTGTGGTAGATTTTTCCCTAAACCTAACTATCTGGGGCGTCTCCAAATCGACACCCAATTGATCTTAATATCTGTGGCGTCCCCAAATCGACACCAGTACCTTTATCTTGGGGCGTCTACAAATCGACACCCAATTCCTTAAACTGGGGCGTCTACTAATCGACACCCAATACCTTTATACTCTAGCTCTTGCGTCTTCAGTCGACAACTGGCCGAGTTTCTAACTAACTTGCTTCCCTAAACTAGCTTCCTGCGCAGGAATAAATCGACAAACAGACCTGCAAATGTCCTTTAAATGCTTTAATCACGGCCAGGAGATCTTCCCGAGCAGTTCTCAGGGAATCTCTCCCAAGAAGCAAGGCCGGAGGATCTCAGACAAATTCCATTGAGAATCCCACCGGAAAATACGGATACAACAGTTTTTATAGAATCGAGAAAACAAATAAGACTAACATGTCACCTTCAATATGATTGGTTCAAAAGCCCCAACATTTTTCCTCTGTCACTGGCACAAGCAAACTCTGATTTTGTGATTACTTATCACAAGGTTTTGAGAACTAGTCATTTGTCTAGTTTCACTTCCTCTTTCTGTTATTTATACACACACATACTCAAAGTCACAAGTTTTCCCCTAAACGTTTGGAAACATTAAAAGCATATGAATGATGTTCCTGCAAGAAAAACAAATGTTAGTTGATTAATTAAAGTTGATTAATTAAAATCCATCACACTGTTTTTGATGTTTTTCTGAGCAATGGACTTTTAAGTGTATTTGTTTACATTTTGCTAATTTCCTGACCAATCATTTGTGACAATTAAAAGCTTAGTGTTTCTGCTTTTTGGGTTGGGCTGTTTTTTCTTTTCTTTTTTTTTTTTTCCCAGGAACATCTACATCTATTTTTTTATAAATATATTTTATCTTATTTCAGTTATCTTTTATTTTATTACGCAACAGTTTTTAAAATATAGTTAACTAACCCTTCCATGTAGTTGTATGCCTATTTTGGCAAATATAGTAGGTCGTTCAGGTATTCTTCGTAGCCTAATGTGCACAATGAACATACAATATACTCCAGAAATAGTATGTAATAATATTAGTATGCTATGCTGAACATTGATTTTTATTTAATTTTTTTAAATAGTGGCTAGTAAGTGCTACTTCATTCTAAACAGGCCTAACAGTCATACTGTCCAGTTTTATCAATGCAGTAGTTATTCAGCTATTTCATGCTTACAGAAAATTTGCATAGGTAATAGTCTATTTCAAATAGAGCCGCACTTTCTCTTTTCATACTTTTAGAGTGCACTAGATTAATTAGTAACATCTTGGTAATTTGTTTGCGCTTTAGGGTAGATGTGCATCTGTTGTGTAAGTGGAGTTGAGTTGTGTGTGTGGAGACGCAAAAGCCACACGTAAATGATTTTCCACTGGGGATCGGCCTCTTCTTTGCCTCTGAATTAATGATGTGGTGGATTGTGTCTGCGCTCCGCGCTAAAGGCATGAAGGCATAAAGGCATGTCAAATCCGCTCCTGCCAGTTGGCTGGTGCTTTAAAGGCTGATTTCCCAGGCCTCTTCTTTTACAACTGCTGCATGTTATGTAAAGGATCTTTAGAGATAAGCTGAGGTCTGTCTTTAGGCTGGTGCCGGTCTGCATATGGCGATCTGATCATTTGCGTATGTTTTCTTAATTCCAGGATTTCTGACGTCAAGTGCCGTTTGCTGCGGTCACGTTGAGAGGGTGCCTGATGTCTCCGGTTTGGTTCTTATGTGTTTTAATTCCTCTCTGAGAAGAAATGTATACATTTCTCAATGTGACCAGGCAACAGTGCATAACAGTGCATGTGAAATAGGCAACAGTGCATAACTCATACAAGAAAGACATATGTATCTGGAACAAAATTTTCTAATTGGGTGAGCTATCTCTTTAAAGTGCAAATATATATATTTGCACTTTAAAGAGATAGCTCACCCAATTTGAAAATTTTGTTCCAGATACATATGTCTTTCTTGTATGAGTTATGCACTGTTGCCTCTTTCACATCCTTCTAAAGTAATTTGACAGCTTTGTGTGAAGAACAGACTGAAATTATGCCTATGCCAAAGAACTTTATATCATAATACAGTACTTGCTCGCTTGGCTGTTAATAAATGCATACTTGTTATGTTATTTCGCCTCCCGAGTCTTTCTGGTAGAACTGTGATTTCTTGTTGCATCGCTGCATCAGTTGGAAGGGAATTATACTGATATAAATTAAGTTCCAAGTGCCAAACTAAAGGGAACACTAATCAACATATGGTGACTTCAAAGTGAAATCAATTTATGATGCAATTTATGTGATGTTCTCTCACAGTTTTCAGTTGTGAGATTGACAATTCAACATTCAAAATGAGTTTATAAAATGAGTGAATGCAACTAAGGAGAAAGATAACTGCAGAAATGGAGGAAATTAGTAGAAATCTATTAAGAATTGCCCTGCCTTAAAAAATAAATCGCTTTTGCTTGACAAAAAGGTACTCAAACCAATCAATTAATCTTAACTTGGGTTTTGATAACTGTACACTCGCACACAGGACTGCAACGCAAATTTTCATTAAGGTAATAACTTGCCATTTTGGTCTGTTTCTCACCAAACCCTACCTTCAGAACGCTTGGGATATGCTGCACGAGTTGCATAGGGTTATTTTACAACAGATTTAAAGCATCACCACCATTGATGATCCACCATTCTCTGACATTAAATGGGCAAATACGAGCAGGACTTTTTTTCTGTGTGTGAAAAAATAATAAATTATATTTATTTATATTTTTTGAAAATGTAAAAAATGCTGAACGTTTTCTGTGAGGGTTGTGTTTAGGTGTACAGGGTACAATATACAGTTATAGTAAAAAATCATTATGTCAATGTAACCCCATTAAACATGCTGGTCTCTACCCCCACTGCTGGACTGTCACACTATTTTGTCAAAAACACACTCCTCTGTCTCTCTAAGAAACACTCAAGAGAATTTATATTTCTACTTATTGCACTTTTGTAAATCATTTCATACATGGTTTGATCATTTCTGTGTAAGGAGATCTTTTCCTGCTCTCTGGAAAATGTAAGGTGCTTTTTATATATTAATTTAGCTAAAACTATAATAACTGGTTCAGAAATTTTAGTAAGATGTTTATTTTTATATTATAAATTTTATTTATAATCATTTCATTTGAAATATATTTTATATTATATTTTACTCAACTGTTTGAAATATTGTGTTTCATATATCACCTTATGTTAATTTTGTCATGATTCCTGTCTTGTGTTCTCCTTGTCTTGTGTGGACTTTTGTTATTTCCTGTTCTGTGCCATGTTTTGTAGTCCTTTGTAGTTTTTCTTGTTTATTAGTCTCCCCAGGTGTTTCTGATTAACCACGCCCCCTTGTTATCTTGTTTAGCTTGTTTGCCTATGTATTTAAACCTCTGTGCTTCCTTCAGTTGTTGTTTTTTGGTCGTTGTAGTTGTTCCATGTTCCATGTTCCATGTTCCAGAGTTCTGTTGTTTGCCCTGGATTTTGTGCTTGCATGTGGATTTTCTCTCCGCCTCGTCCATGTCTACGTCATCGTTACAAATTTAGTTAGAATAGTTAGAATATATTTGCATTGGTTTTCATGTATAACAGCCTGATCGTTTTTCTAACTTATGGAGAAAAACAAAACTTAACTTTGACTCGCTAGTAAATAGCAAAAAAATGTAAACCATCAAAAATATGAAGATTTAATGTTTTATCTCTGTTTGTTGATCAATTTATTGCTATTACGTGATCTGTCATGTAATTTTATGTAATTTTTATCCAATAGAGAAAAGTATACAGCTTTACTATATATTTCAGTGTAGACCATCTGAAAAATAAATAAAACAGCATTGAGCCATTTACTCATAAATATTAACTAATTAAAAAATATTGTTAAAAAAATTATTTAAAAACTTTTGTTGATATACTATCAAACATTGCCTGTAAGGCTCTGATCTTCAGAAGTTGTCAGAATTGAGGTGTCATTTTTTGGGGTGCCTCTTTCTTTCACACTTTCTCCCAGAAAGACAGGATGGGAGACAGTTGCCCCAGGAAGAAAGGACGATAGCTTATCATAACAATCAATGGATAAGAGACTGAGTATATAAAATTGAACCATTTTGTTTTGACCCCTGACTGTTTCTTGAAGACACCGGTATAAACATCTAATTCTATTGATCTTACAGCCCTGGTCAGTGTAGACAGGGGCGTAATTTGTGGGGGGGTTGGGGGGGAGATAACCCCCCCAATATTTAAATCTATGCATTACAACCCCCCCAATATTTATACCATGATCACATGAAAAATATGCAGACCCAAACTTCAACCCCCCCAATGTTCAAACCAAATCTACGCCCTTGAGTGTAGAGGTGTCAAAATGATCATATTTTGGGGCCTCCCAGAAAATACAGGATGGGAGACAGTTGTCTGTGATGGTTTATGTTCGCTCACGTTTGCGATCACTCTATAATAAAACTTTAGAGGTGACTATCCTGCCTTTTAATTGTTTGATGCTTCCAGAAACAAATTGCAAGCCAAATACACAACAGCAACACACAGTCAGGATGGGGGTGCGGTGCCCCTGCATCTCAGTTCATCTAAGTTTCTCATACACCTCATCTCATGTTGATAAGCTTGAACCCTATCTGTAACACTGTAAAACTTTTCACTGTAAATTTACAGTAAAATACTGGCAGCTGGGTTGCCAGCCACATACTGTATTTTTACAGAACTAGTACTGTAAACAGCATTTACAGTATTGTACTGTAAAACGTTGTACTGTAAATTTACAGTAAAATACTGGCAGCTGGGTTGCCAGCCACATACTGTATTTTTACAGAACTAGTACTTTACAGTATTGTACTGTAAAACGTTGTACTGTAAATTTACAGTAAAATACTGGCAGCTGGGTTGCCAGCCACATACTGTATTTTTACAGCACTAGTACAGTAAACAGCATTTACAGTACTCCACTGTAATTACCAAATACAGTATATACCACATACTTTTACAATATTAAACTTGTCTACAGCAATAAATTGTATAGTAGTCACACTAGGAAAAAGAAAACAACATTTTCTGGGTTTTAAAACATTTATTTTGGTTAAAAGCAAAGATCAGAAAATTGCCTTCTGTGAACATGTTGGCTGAATTTTTTTAAACATAAAATTAAATTTTAACACTTAACAACAAATAGGTAACACTTAGCGCTTAATTAAAGGGATAGTTCACCCAAAAATTTAATTTGGACCATGATTTACTCACCCTCAAGTCATCCTAGGTTTATAAGACATTCTTCTTTCAGACGAATACAATCAGAGTTCTATTAAAAAATGTCCTGGCTCTTCCAAGCTTTATAATGGCAGTGAATTGCTGTTTCTGTTTTGAAGTCCATACAAGTGCAAACGAAATCCCATTCAAAGTCTGCAAGTTTTTGCAGAAGTGAGGACATCTGTAGGCTTACAGTGTTCTTTTTTTGCACAACTTGGCCAGTTTTCTTTGAAGTTACTTGTCCTTTCTTTGTTTTTGATCCACGTTCAGGATTGATGTCAAGAAAGCGTCTAAAAGGCAGAAAAGAAAGAAGAAAAAAAAACAATGAAATATTATGGACTGAGTTTAAATATTTTGACAGAGAGAGACAGCACAAAAGATGTGTAAATAGAAACCAGATAACGTTTTTAACGACTAGTTTGTTTGGATAAAACTGAACAACATGAAAAAAAATGCAATGTTGGATGTTGTGATCAATAACTGATATTTTTTCTGCCCTGGTTAAAATACATCAACTCAATGTGTCTGTTTACATGCGCACTGTCAACTAACTAAACTTTTGGAAGTGGGGTTGCCAGATTTAAAGTTTTATTCTACAACTTTTAATATCATCCCCTCATCAGGTCCCATCAGAGTATCAGTGGAAAGGCAGTCAAAGACTCTGTTTATATAGAGCACACATTGCCAGAATGCAGCCCAAACCTTTGTGACAGAAATAATTTAACTTTAATTGCAAGCCTTGCAATGTTTATTGCATACATGACTACATGATAATGTTAAACATGACATTTACCAGACTAAAATGCATGTTTGCACCCAAAAATGAAAATTCTGTCATTATTGCTCACCCTTAAGACTTTCGTTCATCTTCGGGACACAAATTAAGATATTTTTGATGAAATCTGGGAGGTTTCTGTCCCTCCATTGACATCAATGTCATTGCAACTGTCAAAGCCCAGAAAGGTGGTAGAAACATTGGTAAATAGTACATATAACTACAGTGGTTCAACCTTAATATTATGAAGTGACGAGAATACTTTTTGTGCGCAAAATAACCCCAAAATAACGACATTGTTGAATAATCTCTTCTTTTACATGTCATTCTCCTACACGGTTTTGTGAGGATGAGTGGGCCGGAGCGTATTAAAGGATAACTCTTGCCAAAATGCAACCTAGGGTCTTTTTGTTAATCTACCGAGGCAAACTTCCATTTAAAAGCATAATTAGGATGGAAACACCACTTTTAAGTTTGACCGTATTTTCGTTTACGGTCAAATTGCCTTTTGAATGGGAGTGCTAGGGGCACGACTATGATAGCATTAAAAATCGCTATTTTTTTAAACACTAAGGAGGCTCGACACAACATGAAACTGTGCTGGAAGAATCACCAGGGGCTCTACACATGAACTCCAGCATGGAGAACATTGTTTGTGTACACAGAGTTTACTAAAAAGAAAGATTTTGAACAACTCGCTGAAGCTGTGTCCGCCTGCATTTTGACAGTCAAAAATAGTCGTTCTAATAACTTTATTCTAGAGCTGCTGTAAAGCCAAAACAATCTATGTTACTGTAATTTCCTATTATCACTGTAAAGCTGCTTTGAAAATCTATATTGTTATAAGCGCTATATAAATGAAGGTGACTTGACACTGTTTACACTACATCAACAGCGTAGGAGAATGACGTGAAAGAGTAGAGATTGTTGAATAATGTCGTTATTTTGTTTGTTTTTTTGTGCACAAAAGTATTCTCATCGCTTCATAATATTAAGGTTTCACCACTGTAGTTACATGGATTATTTAAACGATGTTTTGACTACCTTTCTGGGCCTTGAAAGTTGCAAAGACGTTTCTGTCTATGGCTGGTTCAGAAACCTCTCAGATTTCATCAAAAATATCTTCATTTGTGTTCTGAAGATGAATGAAGGTCTTACAGGTTTGGAACGACATGAGGGTGAGCAATTAATGACAGAATTTTCACTAATCCTTCAACTGAAAACAACTTGCACTGACATATCTTAAAATATATGACTGCCACTGTTTTATCTCAAGATGCACACCAGTAATGTTTTTTTTTTTATTAGACATTTTTATAAAAGCTGCTTTAATACCCTAATTTTATTAAGGCCTAGACCTGGCTTAAGCTAAGCCCAGTATGGAAACCAGGGCCATATTATTCATACCAGTAGTCAGCTTAATAAATACTGTCAAGACAAGTCACAATTCAGTCTAATATTTATATGAATGGCAAATATGCTAATGACTAACCTCTGAACAAACTCAAGGTGCTGCCTCTTCCTGGTACTGCAAGCTGAAGTTATATGAGGAGGTAAACAGCGCTGCCAGGCCAGGGATGAAGTTAGGCTGTGATCCTTTCCACACACACCTTGACCTTCCAAACGTAATGTCCAGCACTGGTTGCTTAGAGATTGACCTGTAATTGAAAAAAAAAAAAAGAATTAATAAATAATATTAATAATTAAAATAACTATTGTGGGTTCCACTGTGGTTCGATGTAGTTGTCTATCTGTTCATAGTTCTATAAATTAAAATTTTCACATAAAAATTCAAATTGATTAGGGTTAGAACACTAAAACGCACTGCCATATTATTTTGCTTGTTTTAAGCATAAACTCACTAAATTTTGACTTATTCTTTCAGAAAACAAGACAATTTTTACTTGTCAATTAAATGCTTCTTCATGTAACAATTTTAGATATCTGGACTGGAAACAAGAAAAAAAAACACTAATTAAGAAAAACATATTTTGCAGTGGAGTGAGTAAATGATGGCTTTTCATTTTAGGTTTAAACTTAAACCTTTAATGTTTACATACCAAATAAGGCGTGGACTCTCTGGCAAATGTAGATTGCTGGACATCAGAGTTGCAAATTCCTGAAACAATTTTTAAAAAGGACAGCACAACCATGATCAACAGAACCAAAACATAAAACATATTACAGATTAATAGGAACTTTCGATTTTCTTGTGCTAGCAAAATTCTGACAACGATTCAAAAGCACGATCACAGAACTGACACAGCATTTGATAGCATTATTATTTATTTTTTTTACCACATAGACTATAACTGTAACACTACTTAAAAGCACTTACATTAGCACTGGACCATTAACTACAAGCCTGAAACGAAAAAAAAAAAAAAAAAAAAAAAAAAAAATATATATATATATATATATATATATATATATATAAGCAGGTCATGCAAATAACATGGTATATGTTGCCTATTATGTGAAATATCGAAGTTAACGTTAACGTTACTTGGTAAACAGGTGGAACAGAGTGAATTGTTTGCGCGGCCGCGGTAGTAAGTTAAACCGCGTTCGCAAAATCAAACCAAATAAGCATTCATGAAAACAATGTAGAAATGCGAACGCAAAAAACAACAAAATATATTGGCTTACCGTATCACTCAGTTGAACAATTTTCCATCTTCTCAAACTCTAAATCCCAATAATCGTCACAGGCGCAGGTTATTCAGATGACAAATTCTTCCATCCGTCTTCATGTAACACGTTAATGTCGCCCATTTTTTGCTGCGTCACAGGCAACTAATGTTTGAAACACGAACCGAAGCTCACAAAATCTTAAAAATTGCTCACAGATTCGCAGACACTGTTTATCTTGTTAACAGGAATGATTATTCTGTTCAGTTGAATCCCGCTGACAAATCAAGTTTGCCTGTAGTAGCTACTGTCGGCGCGCGTCTCATTTGAACTGAATTGAGCGCGAAAGAAATCAATCCCACAATGCAGTGCTTTTACAGTATGATACTGTATTACGAATTTATCGGGTTGAAAACAGAAATGTGCTGTATATTTACAGCTGTTCTGTAAAATATACAGCCTAATACTGTATTATGGAAATACAGTACAATTCTGTAGGAAATTCGCTGTGAATTTACAGTAAAGTTTTACAGTGAAAATACTTATATTTAATCAAATTTCATCTTATTTCATATGTCTATTATTTGATATGCTTTTATTTATCAGCAATGCTTCTTATTTCTCTAAACTCATTTGTATCATTTTATTTTCACATAGACATTATGGACGGTTGTAATCCGAAAACAATTCAAAGAGCTGTGGACTCTAAGCATCTAGAGACAAAAAAAAAAAAAAAAACTCATCTCAGGTAAGTTCACTTCATCTCATGCTTAAAAGATTAAAACTAACTTTAAAATACTTATGCTTACTAAAATTAATCTTATTTCATATATCTATTATTTTATGTTTTGTTTATCAGCAATTATTTTTATTTCTTTAAACTCATTTGTGCCGTTTCATTCTCACACAGACATTATGGACGTTGCTGTTCAATCTGAAAACCAAGCCTCCGACCGTTTGCCAGGTCTCTTCTGATCATAAATTATCGTTAACCTGCAATAATAAAAAGACATCCTGAAAAAAACATTCACTTCCTAATCACACTACAGACGGGGGTCATAAACACACAAACACAAACACTCTGGAAACGGATGGTCAGAAGGTCACACCTGCTGGCCATAAATGGTCATAAAAGGTCATAAATCACAAGTGACACAATGTCCCCTATATAAACTACTGACAAAAATATCCCTTTTAACTAATCTACTATAATTTAGTCTACTTATGGGGATTTGGCCATCCAGTCTTTCTGAGACTTTTCAAATGACCAAACATAAACGTAAAAAAAATCACAAAGAACATTGTATTTTACATGCTGAGTTAAGGAAGTGGGCAAGGACACACCTGTGAAGACAAATGTTTTCATGTTGATGATAATCAACAATAATCAATGATAACATGAGTACAGGTGTATATGTGCTTATGTGGGCAGGGAAAGAGGAAATAAAGTATCTAAAGTATCATTTCAACGTACATAACTGATAACAATAACTAGATGTACCGCATGGCGGTACAAAATATGACCGCCGCTCAGGCCTGCACTGGCTTTCCACAAAAAGAAATGACGTGGAGTAATTTGGCTGTATTGCGTGTTTATGTATATACCTAAAAAAAGTAGTAGTATGTGCATGTCTGTCTGTGTGTGTGTGTATGTGTGTGTGTTTGTGTATGTGTGTGTCTGTGTGTGTGTGTGTGTCTGTGCGTGTATGTATGCGTGCGTACATGTGTGTGAGCGTGTGTGTTTGTGTGTGTGTCTGTGCATGTGGATTTGTATGTGTGTGTGTATGGGTGTGTGTCTGTGCGTGTGGATGTCAGTGTGTGTGCATGCTTGCGTTTGTTTGTATTCCTGCATGTGTGTGTGTGACAGTTAGGGTTGCCAACTTCAGAAAAGGAAAATGCGGGACAATCGTGGTTATTTATAGGAAAATGAGGGACACTCAAAATATTTGTACTGTATCACACAGTGTACGTCATTTCAGTGTCTGCAGTTAAGTTTGTGTTTAAAAGGTTATCAGACATAAACACATTTGTATTGCTTAACCTATTTATGTATTTAATTCTAAAAATAATTTTAATGTCATACATGAAAAAAGTCACATTACAAACAAACCATAGTTCAAAATAACAGCATTTATCTAAAATAGAAAGCTTTTTTAACATTATACACTAGGCTTACAGTTCAAAAGTTTGGGGTTAGTAAGATTATTTTTTGGGGAAAAAAATAAAGAAAGTAATTGCCTACTTTTATTCAGCAAGGATGCATTACATTAATCAAAAGTGACAGTTAAGATAATGTTACAAAAGCTTTCTATGTACTTTCTAAAAGCTTTAAAACATTAATAATAATCAGAAATGTTTTTTGAGCATATTATTCCCTCAGGTAGATTACATGTTTTCTTGCGTGGCTGGATGTTAGACTCATGAACAATAATCACGTTGTTTGCATTCGCCAAAATTGATTAGCCGAAATCAAAACGTGGACAGTGAAAGGAAATTACCGTTAGCGCGAGACGAGTCCGGCTTGAAGCGGAAGCGACCAGACGGCAGAGGATGTTCGCAAATCAAACAATGATTTGTCTCAAAACAGTGATTAAAAAAAGCTGTGATTGGATGATGACAGGTGTCGGTGATCATTCTCAAGTGTCGTGGTCAGCACTGCTGCTGTTGCTGTTGTATCAGTCAGTGGTTTATCAGCTTGTCAAAAAACGGGACACGGGAGGTCACGCAAGGGACAAATAAATTAGGCCCAAAATGCGGGACGTCCCGCCTAAGTCGGGACAGTTGGCAACCTTAGTGACAGTATCATCCTAAACCAGCAACCCTTCGCTCAACACCACCATCTACAGGCCGATGAGTGTACAGTCACTAAATGTGCACATAAATGAATTTATTTTATACCCCCCCATGGATGAAATTCTACGAAACTTAGCATACCCCCAGAGGATGTCAAGTTAATCATACACATGAAATATGGTGCAGTTCTGAACATCTCAACTGAAGATAGGGGCGATTAAAGCAGAATAATATTGCATTTTCATTTTTTATGGGAGGGGCGCAAATCACAAATGAGTGATTATGGGCTAGGTTGATGTGGGCCCTTAAGAGCAACATACCATCAAAATTTCTTCATCCTCGGTGCCACGGTTCAGGTAGTTATTTAGGAAAAACAGCATTTTTTGGGTTTGGGGGGGCCCAGCGCGGGGGGGGGGGGGGGGGGGGGGGGGGGGGGGGGGAGTGGCCCCCGGGGACCAAACGAAATTTTTCCGTAAAAGTCTAGTGGGGCTACATGCCCACCAAATTTCATGTTCCCCGGTGTTTCGGTGTCCCTGGTATCGTTGACGAAAAATTCAGTAGATGACGAAAAAAAAAAAAAAAATAACTTTGACAATCCCTATATGACCGCTTTCGCTAGCTACGCTAGCGGCGGTCATAATAAGAGAAACTAACTAGGAGTATATATATATATATTATTTTACTTGGAAACCTCACATATTTCGCAAGATTTTTTGGTAACACTTTAGAATACTGTATCTTACTTACTGCATAACTTATAAGGAATTATTGAAGAACTAATAGGTAATTCTTCATTAACTAGTTATTCACTACTGTTAACTACTAAGGAAGTTGTGTTAACTAATCAGTATGTCCAGCTATTCTCAATGCTCATAATGGATCAACACCAGACATGCAGTCAATTAATACCCAATAGGTAATCAGGAAACAAGTAACAGGTGCACAGGGAGACACATCTCTAGGACACATCTGACTTTCTTAAATGTCTGTCTCAGATTGGTCATCTAGGTCAGGGTGTTTTGCTTGCTACTATGGATGTAACCTCTTTATATACAAACATTCACCATACTGATGGTTTGACTGCCTTGAAGTATTTCCTTGATCTTCGGACTAATGATGATGGTCTACCTACTAAATTCATTGTAGATATGTCTGAATTAGTGCTCACTAAAAACTATTTCTTGTTTGAACATCAATATTACCTTCAGATCAGTGGCACAGCTATGGGTGCCACTATGGCCCCTGACTATGCCAATTTATATCTTGGTTTTTTGGAAGAACAGTATGTGTTCAATAACAATCCTTTTTTGGAGAAGATAATATTGTTCAAGAGATACATTGACGACTGTTTTGTGATTTTTCATGGCTCATTATCTGAATTTGAACTGTTTGTCTTATACATGAATTGCTTAAGATCTTCTATTAAGTACACCTATACAGCGAGTGCCACTAGTGTGAACTTTTTAGACACCTGTATTTCTGTTATTGATGGACATATTGTTTCTTCTTTATATAGGAAAGACACAGAGAAAAATAGCTTACTTCATGCCACAAGTGCTCACCCAACATCCCTGAAACGTGGTCTGCCTTTCAGTCAGTTCACCAGATTGCATCGTATCTGCTCTGACAAAAATGACTTTGAGGTAAAAGCAAGACTTCTATACAGAGATTTTAACTCTAGGGGATATCCCAACAGTTGGCTTGATACAGCACTAAACAAAGTACGTGCCTCTGGTACACATTCGTCTAATTTGGTCTCCAAACAAAATGAGAACCGCTGCATTCTAAAACTGACCCATAGTCCTTTGAGCAGAGAAATTAGAAACATTGTTAATTCTCATTGGCATATAATTAAAAGTGATTATCAACTGAATGGACTTTTTCAAAATTTGCCTCTTTGTGTCTTTTCTAGAAGCTCAAACCTTAGAGATAGGCTGGTCCATGCTGATATTGCCACGCCTCCTTCTAGCACTCTTTCTAATGCCCAGGGTAATTTTCCATGCAAAAGTTGCACTTCCTGTTCACATTACCTTAAACTCCAGTCTTTCACACATCCGCACACACGTAAGATATATAAAATCAAGCAATTGATTACATGTAAATCTACCCACGTGGTGTACATTTTGATCTGCCCTTGCCCATTGCTGTATGTAGGCAAAACTATCAGGGCTTTACGAACGAGAATTTTGGAACATTTGAGTGCAATCAGGAGATGTGATGCAACTTCGTCTGTTTCTCAACATTTTCAACTAGCTAAGCATGCAATTTCTGACCTGAAATTTCTGGGCATTGAAAGAGTTTTGCCTAAAAGGAGAGGTGGTGATGTAGATAAAAAACTGCTACAGAGAGAATCTTTTTGGATTTTTGAACTCAACAGCCTTTTCCCGAAAGGGATGAATGAAGAGATAAACTATTCATGTTTTCTGTAAATGCTTTTATTCTTTTTTAGAGATAAATATTGTTAACTTTTTTATTAAAAGAATTGTGTTTCTATTTGTTCTCTGGGTCTGGGCTGAAGCCCCTCCCTGTGCACCTGTTACTTGTTTCCTGATTACCTATTGGGTATTAATTGACTGCATGTCTGGTGTTCATCCATTATGAGCATTGAGAATAGCTGGATGGCTGAAACGTCTGCTCTTGCTCTATTAAAATAACTGATTCTTTTTGTTAAAGACTTTGTCTAGTTTTTCAGAGTGCGAACCATCTACAGTCTCTTCTCCATTTTATTGGTTTTCACGCACCTGGACTTACAACTAGCCTTCATCTGAGCGCAACAATATTTCCTTGTCTTCTGTTAACTAATCAGTATGTAAAATAATTTTATGATTGTGTTAAGTAACAGTTAGTTAATCAATAACTAATTAACTCTGTCATACCGCCTGAAGAACTACTATTAATTATCTACTAATTAAGGTTCAAGAAGAATAATTAAGAAGTAACTAATGAACAGTCATACAAACTACATTGAGTTGTGACCTTCCTTATTTACTAATGTTATTAATAGAAGCAGTATTATGAAAATACAATTTTAACAAATGCATACAATGCTAAAGAGGGTTTTACCTGTGTGGTTTTTTGAGTGTGTTCTGTAAGAAATCAACTTCAGAAAGGAACCCCACTCAACTTACCTCAGATTAGTTTTTTATATTTAATATACCTGTAAAGTACTGTGTGTGTCTGTTTTCCTCAGCATATGCCATTGAGTAAATTCATGTATTTGAGGCAAGGACTGAGGGAAACTGAAAGGGAGCTTATTAGTAATTCATAAATAATTGTCAAATAATTATGCAGGAATTACTTATAACCTGATTAGTAATTAATAAAGAACTATCAAATAATTATCCAGGAATTAGGCTACTTTTAACCTGAAACAGTATTCTAAAGTGAAAATATAGGGAACTTATTAGTAATTAATAAAGAATTATTAGATAATTCTTCATGAATTACTTAGAACCTGATACAGTATTCTAAAGTGAAAATATAGGGAACTCATTAGTAATTAATAAAGAACTATCAAATAATTATCCAGGAATTAGGCTACTTTTAACCTGAAACCGTATTCTAAAGTGAAAATATAGGGAACTCATTAGTAATTAATATAGAATTATTAGATCATTCTTCAGGAATTACTTAGAACCTGATACAGTATTCTAAAGTGAAAATATAGGGAACTCATTAGTAATTAATAAAGAATTACCAGACCGCCGCCCTACGTTTCACTCATAGCCAAAATATGCTGTTACTGACTCCATAACCTGCCCATAAACAAACAGTGCACAGCTCTAAGAACATATTTTAACATCTGATGTTTTAGGATCTTTAGAAATAAAAACATTTGTCTTATGCAAGGAATCAGGCGTTTCCATCACGCAAAAAAGACAGACTCGTTACCTCGCTAACTGACATTGTGTCCTTGTATGTTGCCTTGCATAAAATAACATGATTTACAGCACAGTAATGATTTTATAGATTCATTAAAACGTACACAAACCTTTATTTCGCTGAAGAAATGCACCATATCGGCATTGTATGTTAGTTACTTAGTTATTTTTCTTGAACCTTAATTAGTAGATAATTAATAATAGCTCATAGGGCGGTATGACAGAATTCATTAGTTATTGATTAACTAACTGTTACTTATCACAACAATAAAATGATATTACATACTGATTAGTTAACACAACTTCCTTAGTAGTTAACAATAGTGAAGAAGTAGTTAATGAAGAATTACCTATTGGTACTTCAATAATTCCTGATAAGTTATGCAGTAAGTAAGATACAGTATTCTAAAGTGTTACCGATTTTTTTATTCTGGGTTATTGCGCCCTCTAGTGGACAAACCCCAAACAACTATCAACACAGACGCTTCAAAATTTACGAAGTACTTTTATCATTTATGGTCATATGACCCAGTAAATAGCTACTCGTGACTCAGTTTAAAGCTAGATGGCAGGAGAGTTCGAGTTTAATTTACAAACAGAGCAATTCAAGTTGTTTTGTTTTGTTTGTGATATATTTCACACATTTTTGTCATATTGTTATAGCCTACATAAGTTTCAGGTAAGAAAGAAAGGCACCCTCATTCAGGGTCCAATGGTTGAGAGCAGATAAATACACTCACACAGATAGCCTACAGGCTATAACTTTTTTGTATAAAATGTATTTATTTTGCAACAGTTGTTAACAGCAATATGACATTTCTGTCGAAAGCTATGCAGCTGATGGACACCGTGCTGCGTTGTCATGGGAATATCCCAGGTGCTCCCTCAAACGGCTACATAATGGTACACAAGTGCCCTGCTCACTTTAAAGTCCCACTTCAAGGGCTCTGCCCTTCAAAGGGAGTAGGGCGAGGAATGCTCACTTCCGTTTGGAATTTGCCCCTTATCTGACACTGGGGTCATTAAACTATTAATCACGTTATCCAGTTCAATCTCTCGTAGCCTATATTCTTTAGGATGCAGCCTTATTCCCGAACAGTTGAGCCGGTTCGCCTGTAGTGATGTCGGATGCGTGAACGAATCGTTCTTTTGAATCGCATCTTTATAATGAACGGGTTTAGAAAGGATTTGGAGGATTTGACTGACGGGTTAAAAAAAGTTGAACTTCTTTAAAAGTTACTTAACCTATGGAAAAAATGGTATAATAAAATGTAGGAAATGTGTATGACTGCTTAATACACAGGGTTTTCTTAAAACATGCAACTTTTTAATCCAAGAAGTGAACATTTATTTTAGCACTCGCATATGTAGGCTAGCCTACTTAACAGAACTGTGACGCGTACAATTATATGAAGACCCTTATCAAAAAGAAGGTAGAAACCTAATACACGCCGTGGTGCTGTTTCTAAACCGGGATTGAGTCGGACATTATTACGTAGGCTAATACGTTTTGAACTTTGAACGGGTTAACATTCGCTTTCCCTACATCACTTCCGCATACTTTATGGTTTATGAGCCAGTTTTATTTAGTCCCATTCAGGCGGGAGATTTGGAAACAACTATTTCTATTTCTGACGTGCTCGTATCAAGTAGCCTATACAGTATAATCAATACAAATCCTTCCAGACAGCTCGCCATCGACAGGTACGTAAGAGTCAAATATGCAAATGCTGCGTTTAAGCAAAAATATGTAGGCTACAAAACATGTCCAGCCTATTCAGTTGGAGTGTGAGGCATTGCTTCGTAATTTTGTATTTGACACAGAACTGTATCTGTTGTGTTGTATTATTCTGCGTGATATTACAAATTTGCTAAACGTCGCTACTTTATGTCGCCTTGTAAATCTGTGAATTAACAGGAGACCGCGGCCAAATGGACCCGTTAGACTTTATAACGAATGAAGAGTTGCTGCTTTTTTTTCGACGCAAGAAGACGGAGATTTCGTGCATAGAACAACCGCACGCATTATTCACTCAGCTGCGGGACCACGACCTGATGACAGAGGAACTGTTTAAGGCAGGAACACGCCCACCCCCTACATACCCTCTTTCTCTAACTAAACCACACATGCATGAAAGGATCTGTCTAGTAGTATCTCTTTTATAGTCATTCATGTTATGATGTATTTCATGGTTTGATGGACATGATAATTTTTGGTTATGTACCATGGCAATACCATGCTTTTTAAATATGGTACAATAATAGTTCTGTTTCAAGACATTCAGCCGCTGCCATAGTAACACTATGTTTTAAAGGCATGTAATATGGCAAAACCATGTTTTTGCCATTATACCATAATACTATGTTTTTGGACATGTACAATAGCAGTACCATGTTTTTGACCACTACCATAAAATACCCTTGCAAAAAACTGTGACTGTATTCATACTGTAATAAATACATGTCAAAAATAGTATGGTAGCATACTGTGTCCAAAAACAACAACAACAACAAACATGTTATTACCATGGCACTCTTTTTTTAAGAAATTGATACTTTTATTCAGGAAAGAGGCTTGATCAAATGATCAAAAGTGACAGTAAAGACATTTATAATGTTGCAAAAAATGTTCCGCAAATATAGTTATCTTCAACATTGATAATAATAATTATAAAATGTTTCTTGAGCATCACATCACATTCAGCTTTGATCACAGGAATACATTACATTTGAAAAGATAAGATAAGATAAGATAAAATAATAAAAACCTTTATTTGTCCCACAATGGGGAAATTACGGTTTGCAACAGTAGAGACAGGACAGAGATAGATAAATGTACAAATAGCATAGCCAAGTATTAAACAAAGAAATGCCGTTCTTACAAATAAAGTCAGAATTTTCTATACAATAAAAACGGACTAAAATAGACTATGCCTTATACAGTGTCCTGCAGCATAATAAATACTGATATTATAAAAAACTATTAGTAGGTCAGTGCACATAAGTCAGGTATAGCACGCTATATGGGACATGTGATGTAAATATAAATATAAAAATAATAAAATAAAATAAAATAGTCCAAAGTCAACAGTGTTCGAAAGTCAGCAGTGAAAATATAGTCAAATAGAAAACAATCATTTTAAATTGAAATTATATCTCGCAACTTAACTGTTTTTATTGTATTCTTGTTCAAATAAATGCAGCCTAAGAGACTGCATTTAAATAAGCCGATAAATGAGCATAATAGACTTCTTTAAAAAAAACAAACTTTTGAACTGTAATGTATATCAAAGTACCATGGTATTATCATCTGTCACCATCACTTTACAGTAGTACATCCACTTTTAAAAGCTGGTGTGTAAAAGCACACTGCAGACTTACCTAATTAATTTCATTATTGTGCAGATATGTTATTGTAAGCACTGTGACGTCTGACCATACTTCTGTTTTCTTTAATGTCTTTCTCTGTTTGGTCTGTAGAAGGTGAAAGGGATGCGCTCTCGTGAGCAGAAGCAGACGCAGAAGCGCATCTATGAGGTTCTGGACCGGCTGGAGAAAGAGAAATCTCAGTGCATGCAGCAGTTCTGGCGCTGCGTGTTTAAAGATCATATCCTGCAGCTGTACCCGACGCTACGCCTGCTCAAAAACAGCCTGCTGGACGGTCAGTGCTGCTCAGCTCAGAGCTTAGACCTATACTAGGCTCAGGCTGCATTATTACACTATTACAGATCAAGAACGTGTTCATATTTACAGTGGTGTCATTTTAGTATCATCAAGATTTAAGAATCTTAAGAAGATCAAGACTTTCAGTTTTAGTATCTTTTTATTCTCAGGCAGCTTCAAATTCTATGAGAATTCTGCGGATGTTGAGACACAGGCGGAGAAGAGTGAAGGAAAGGGGGAGAAGAGTGAAGGAAAGGATGAGAAAGGAAAGGAGAGGAAACGCACGCGAAAGAGAAATAAAGATGATAGAAATAGCGAGGATAGTGATGGTCCGGGTCCTTCCTCTACTTCCACGCCCGCTAAGAAGAACAAGAAACCCTCGTTCTGTGAGTCCCTGAACTACAGCAGGTCTAAGTTCGCTGGTGTCTTATGCCTGTATGATATGTGTCTCCTTCCGTTCTCTCCCTTTCTCAGCAACTCCTGTGAAGAAAGGAGAAAAAGCAGAGATTTGGACGTATCCTTTATATAAAACTCAGCTGCCTATAAACTGTGGGGATAAAGAGGGCATTCTTTATCGGGACAAACTGCCTAAAGGTTCACCATCTTTAAATTTTTACTATAATTCATTACAGTATGTATTTATCATACTGTTTATGGGCCTAAATGCATGCAATCTTTCTCTCCTGTAGGTGAGAAGTGCATTTTTTCCAATAAACATTGGTTCACCCCATCTGATTTTGAGAGGTTTGCGGGGAAGGAAAGGTGCAAGAACTGGAAACTCAGCATCCGCTGCAGAAACACACCACTTAAGAAGCTCATAGAGGTAAATAATGCAGACACTTGCAGATAGTAAAATAGTTACAGATAGGGATCTTTATATTTGCTGGAAACACATTGTCCGCTGCAGAAGTACTTTTTCAGTTATATATTTTTAACTTAACCTTTATTGTTTTGATAAATAAATAGTCTATGTAATAATGAGCTATAGATTAGGCCTGTAGTAAAATATTGGCTCATTTTTAGTCAACTGCAATTGTAATTTAAAATTAAATTACAGTTAGCTAGAAATAAAAAAATATTTTATTATCTAAACCATTAACATTGTCCCTAACCTATCCCTTGTTCTAAAAAATTTTCCCGTAAACACGGCATCGTGTGAAGAAATAATTGCGTACACGCTTAACCACTGAAACCGATTCAAAATGATTTAGTATACATGCTAGACCAGTATGTGGCGCTGTAATTTTGCCACAGAGATGCACTAAAAACGGAGAAGAC
This sequence comes from Abramis brama, assembly GCF_963993115.1. Taxonomy (NCBI): domain Eukaryota; kingdom Metazoa; phylum Chordata; class Actinopteri; order Cypriniformes; family Leuciscidae; genus Abramis; species Abramis brama. Next base: position 21,515,364 of record NC_139963.1, on the reverse strand, counting down.
TTGGAGCATGTGCATAAACCTTGCGTGCTGTATACAATAATATTAGGCTCAATAGCTTCTACAAGTGTGATCTGACATCACTTCCCTTCTCATTCTTTCAGGAGAACCATCTTCAGCTTCCACCGATGGAGAGAAGAAAGAGGAAATGTGCCCCAGAAGTACTTTGTCTATCCGTACAATGTCAGGTTCTGTTTTTCCTGTTTTTCCTTTGAAATTCATTAAGTCGACTATGTTCCTTCCTGCAGAGCATGGTAGAGCTGTTAACCGAGAGCTCCAGCACAGGTGAGCACCGCTCATTCACGCTCATTCACACGCTCTCTGCTGCCTGTCTGAATGCGGCCGTGTGTTTTATTCCTCAAGACACAGAAACCAGTGACGCTTCGGATGAGGAAAGTGATGATGAAGATTTCCAGGAACAGAGAGAGAGAGGAGAAGGAGCAGAGTTTAGAAGGAGGGTTGAGGATGAGGAGGAGGAGGAGGAGGAGGAAGAGACGACAGATCTGTCTGTTTTCCAAGCTCCCCGTTTACCAGTCACCCGCGGTTCACTTACTGGGACTTTATACAAAGTCCGGTTTGCATCAGGTAGGTTACTGCACTGAAGTGTGTACGGCTGCAGTCTGTGCAGAACTCAGTATGCAGTTTGAAGTGTGTGTACTTTATGTGTACTTTATATTGCAGGGAGTCGTGGGAAGTGTATACGGACTGAGGAAAGCTGGTTCACTCCGGAGGAATTTGTAAAGGAGGAACCAACTATCACTGATGGACACTGGAAAAAAGATATACTGTGCCATGGAAAAACTCTCAACTTTTTACTCAAGGTATCAAACTGGATAGAACATAGAATGATACAAAAGAGAAAAAACACGATTATTTTTTAATGTATTTTTCTTTATTTATTTCTGTCATTTTTAGACAGAGATCCTGCGCATCCATTCTCTTCTGTGCATATGTGTGCAATGCAGTGATGAAGCAGAAGACCTAGTAAGAAACATCTCCAGCTGACATATGTCTGTCATTCATAATCAGTCATGATAAAAAATAATGAATGACATTCACTTGAATTCTTAATAGCATGTTGAATGTGTGTGTTAATCACACAAGGCATTGCTGAGGAAGGATTGAAATTAAAATCTCTTTCAGAAACTAAAGATACCGTGAATCTTATAAAAAGTCAAAATATTTTATTTTATGAATTTTCTGCTTAAAGAAAATGACACTTATTTTTAGTACCCTTACTTACACTTGTTTGCATTGTGATGTTAGTTTCATGACAATTATGCAAATTCCCCCATTCCCTTGACAAGCCATTCTTGTTACTGTAAAACTGAAGAAACCCCTATTATTGCTATTATAATCTGTTGGTATTCATGTAGGCTAAGTATTCATGGGTTATGAATGCAGTAGAAAAAACACTGTATTACAGTATGAGAATCTAAAACCTATTGAGAATTACAGAACCACCCCACCCCCAAACAAACAAACAAATAAACTAACATTAGCTTAGTTTTCTTTATCCAAAATGAAATTTATTTTTTCCTAAAAACATTAGCAAATGAGAAAAATGCCTTTGAGATTATTTCTGTGATAATGATGTGTTGTCCTGTGACTAGATGGCACAGATAAATGATGATGAGTGTTACACATGTCACTCTGGAGGAGAGCTCGTGTGTTGTGACGAATGTCCTCGAGCTTTTCATTCACACTGTCACCTACCAGCTATAGATGGAGACTCACCTGGGTGAGAGACAGAAAAACAACAAACAAAATCATTAAATCAGCAATGTGTTGTACATTCATCCTTCTGTATATGTGTGTGTGTGTTTGCTTGTAGGAAATGGATTTGTACCTTTTGCGTGCTTAGAACCAGTCAGCAATGGCGTGACTCCAGTAGAATGACTGAACAAGAAGCTTTAAACGCCCCTATGTCAAAATACAGATTGGTAAACACACACACAAACTTGGAACCTTAATATAAAGGATAACCACAAACATTTAAGCTGTCTACATAGGCTGCTCTCTAGGTTTAGAAACAGAACAATCATTTATGGACATAATTTTGTGTGTGTGTGTTGTTTGTCTTCTTTAGCACTGCCACTATCTCCTGTTACATATGTACAAGGAGGACACCCAGAAGGTGTTTGTAAAAAATCCATGCCAAACAGTAAGATGTCTCCTTATTTCAACCTGCGCTCTTTTATAACCACTTTTAAAAAAAAGATATTTTTTTTCTCATGCCTTAAATTAATTTAATGTATTTAGAATTTGATTTTAAATAGAATAATAGGGAATTCATGTTGGTGAACTTAAATAATAAATAATAAATAAAAAAGACTAACCAGAATTTGTTTAACTTCCAGGTGTCCAGATACTCTCAGTTCATATCTCAGCCAATGTGGCTAGACAGAATAAAGCTAAAGATGGAAAGTGACAACTATCAGACGGTTGGAGCGTTCGTCTCGGACTTTCAGCTCATTTTCAGCAATTGCAGGACATTTAATAGGGTAAGATTCACTGAAACACACAGGACATAATTAATAAAGTACAAACAAAAAAAACAACAACAGATCAAACCCTCATTAAAATGTATATATGGACGTATATCTTGGACATTATTGATGATTTTTGTGATTAACATTACATTTAATCAAAAAAGAGAGGACACTTGTTTTTTTGTGTGTGTGTTTTTCACTGTGTTTTGACATTTGTTTTGTATTTTGTTCTCTTTTGCTCTCTAAAGGACAATGAGTTTGGGCAAATGGGTGCCAGGCTGAAGGAAATGTTTGAGGAGGAGTTTCAGAAAATCTTCAATATCCAATAACAGCTCAAGCCCATCCTTGCATTAATGCAATATGCATTAGATTTCATTATAATGTATGTAAGATGGATACTATTTCTTATTCTGCAGCTGGACAAGTGGCTTGGAGAATGCATGGATGTAATATTTCATATATGGCATGGTTGCTGTGCAATACCGCACATCTTTTTTTTTTCTGTAATGCCATCGTTCCATTGCAGGTATCATGTCGTTCTCAGCATGGGTTATGAATGGCAATTTGATTATGTCTGTACAGAAGATGTGTTACTATCCGCTTTTTCTCTTCCTCCTTATACAGACCTTATTCACAGTCAGTGTCCATTAATCTAAGGTGAAGTGTGCAAATACTGTAATTGCAAAAATATTGATCAGCAGGTTTACAATTTTATATACAGTACTGTGCATAAGTCTTTGGCATGTTAGTATTTTCACTCCCCAAAAAATGGCTTTAAGCCAGTTATTTATATATTTTGCTGTAGTAGTTTGTCAGTAGGAAATATCAGTTTAAATTTCAAAACATTTCTTTAAATATGCCATTAATTGTAATAATCCAGTGAGATTTTTCTATGCTCAAGGAGTCTGACAACAGCCGATATAAGATGATCTCACCATCATCGAGTTTGTCTGTGAGGATTACATGAAGAAAACTGACTAAATCCAGAAGAAGTGCAGCAACGTCTCCAAGACGCTTGAAGAAACCTTCCTGCAGAGATACAGTACTGTGAGAAGTTTTAGACACTTGTGTAAAGATGTTGTAAAGTGAGGATGCTTTCCAAAATAATGTCATAAATAGATTTTATTTATCAATGAACTTCTATTAACTAAATCAAATCAATATTTGGTGAGACCACTCTGTGCGTTTAAAACAGCTTTTGTCCAGGTAAACTTGCTCATAGTTTTTCAGGGAGCTTTGCAGAAAGGTTTCTTCAAGCGTCTTGGAGACGTTATGCAGTTCTTCTGGATTTATTCTGTCTCAGTTTTTTTCGGTTTCTTCATGAAATCCCAGATGGACTTGATGATGGTGAGATCAGATCTATGTGTGGATACCGGCTGTTGTCAGACTCCTTGTGCATTGAAAAATCTCACTGGATTATAAGAATTAATGGCAAAAGAAAAAAATGTGGAAATGTAAACTGATATTTCCTACTGACACACTAAAGCACAAGATATTTAACTGCCTTAAAACCATTTTTTGGTGAAAAAAACGAAAGTGCCTAACGTGCCTTTTGCACAGTACCTTATATTTGAGCATTATGTGTGATTTTATTCTTTTACCATTTGTTTTTATAAATAAACTAGAATCTTTATTTAAAAAGTTGGAGAGTATTTTTTTTGTTTAGAAAGTCTTCAATTCTTACTTTAAATTAGTTAATGTAAAAATGTTGTCATGACTTATTGATATTATATATGTTTTTTTTTTACAGTGTTAGGGTAAGATTCACTAAAACACAGAACATACAGTAATTTATAAAGCATCACATTTATATATAAAAAAAAAAAAGAAATAAAAAAAAAGATCAACCGCTGTCCACAGATTTACTGATGACACTGATTTACTCATCATGACTGGCCTGGTCTGGTAAGTAAACTCATCAAAATGTTATTAATAGGTTTCGCTATAGACCCTTTTACTTGGTCTGATACCTAAAAAATTATTGTCTGGTGAAATAGAAAGAAGGCTTTCATTAAATATTACAGTTACAATATATAAATTCAGTGCAGGGTAGTAACTGATTACATATGATCTGGATTACGTAACCAGATTACAAAACTTTAGTACTTCTAATTAGATTATATTACTTTTTAAAATGTTTATAATCAGATTACAGTTACTTTTTATGGATTACATTATTACATATTATTCACACAATGGCGGTAAATTATTCATAATTTATTGATTTTGATATATGCGGTAGCTGTGTACAATGCGACCGAGTTCGAGTCCCAGCTTCTCAAGCCAACATCCAAAAAACAAAAACAAAAAAGTTTAATTTTTCCTTTCTAAGAGATCCTTTTGGGTGTCATACCATTTGACTATATTCAAAGAATATAGAATGGCCATGTAAATGTTATGTAAATAAATTTGTGATGCTTCTAACAACAACAACAACCTTTATTTATAAAGCACATTTAACACAATACAAATTGATCCAAAGTGCTGTACATAGTGCATAGCAGGACTACACTATAAAAAATAAAAAAAACAATTACAAGTTTCCAAAAGCTAAAGAATAAAAATGTGTTTTCAGAGTATATTTAAAAATGTCCAATGAAGGAGCAGACCTCACATGATAAGGGAGAGCATTCCAAAGCTTGGGCCCAGCCACAGAAAAGGCCCGATCACCCTTTAATTTGTAGCGACATCGTGACACATTTAAAAGCAAGTGATTTGAAGATCTAAGTGCCCTAGCAGGACAGTATGGCACAATAAGATCACAAATATACCTTGGTGCACAGCCAGACAACGCCTTATAAACAAACATAAGGATCTTAAACGTACAGTATGGCATTTTTCGCCACTAGGGGTCGCTAACCTATTTACAATAACAAAGGCGTAGATTGATGACGCAATATTTGCTAAGAATTATGGATCTTGTCGTCAACGTCAAGCCGACCAATCTAATAATGTTTATGGATGAATGAATACATCGATGTTTTTATCATGACTGTGATATGAAGCAGTTCGGGATTGCTAAGAGACAGCTATCAGCTCCACACGCGACGCGAGTCCCGCGGATATAAAAGGAATATGGACATTTCATTCTACCGAACTACACGCAGAATTACTACTCACAGGTCAGTTTATTAGACAAATTAAACTTGTGAGGTAACGCAGCGTTGTTTCACTTGGTCTAACATTACACTATCACACTAAACTGCATTTGAATGTGTTGAAATGTATGTGTTAGTCTGTCTGTATGAGACTAGCAGTAAACTAGATCAACATTAGAATAACATACAGATCATATTCTGACATTTTATCATTGTTAAACTATAAAACATTGATTAGTTTTATGTAAATGTGCTCACCTGTTTAATAAAGTACATGTAGGAGCGGTCGAAGTCTCGGACGTGGAGCTCTCGTTTATATATGGGAGCTCTCGGCATCTCGAAAACACCGCGCTGATATTGATTCTCGTTTTAGTTCTCCTTTTTTATCCAAAGTCTGCTTGCCATGGTCCATAATGTTTGAACGAAACAACAACAGCGTGCAAATAGACATTGCGAACTACAAAGTTGTCCGCGTCAGTCGCTTTGGTTACTATCAGAGGGCTCTGGTTCATAGCTCTGGTTGCCATGGCAGCACGAGCGGAAACCAGGGACAACGCGGATATGACGGCATTGCCGGCGACAAAACGGAAATAAAGGAATGGGACGTTTCTCGAATTAAATTACAAATTTCTCCTGGTTTGAAAGTTGTTGGAAACAGTCGGGATAATGTAAGTACACAACTAAAAAAAATATATAACATAGATATAGTGATTTTTGCTATTTTTAAAGCAAAAAAGTTACATATTGTGCCTTTAAAATCAACTCTAAACTTAATGGGAAGCCAGTGAAGGGATGCCAAAACAGGAGAAATATGATCCCTCTTTCTAGACCCAGTCAAAAGTCTTGCATCTGCATTTTGAACAATTTGTAAACGAGATAGTGAAGATTGAGGAAGACCACAATAAAGAGAGTTGCAATAGTCTACTTGTGATGTTACAAATGCATGAATTGCAACTTCTAAATCTTTGCTTGACAGAAGGTTCTTCAACTTTGCAATAGATCTTAAATGGAAAAAGCTTCCTCTAATAACCTAAACAAGGGGACAAAAGCACCTCTCATTACACCATGAATGAGATGAATAATTATGCAAGTTACTAAACACTATGTGAAACACTATATCTTCATATTCAGTGACCTTCACTAATTATGGATCTAAACAAAAGTCTGGACAAAAATATTTAAAACCTGGAAAACTTTGTGTAGGCCTAATGCATAGCTGTTTTTTATGCCTACTGTTGTTTGTTCATGTAATAGAGGAATTCCCAAACTTTTCTTTTTTTGTCAGACAAATTTAGCCCAAAACATTTACTTGGAGACCCGTGATTTTAAGTAAATTTTTCAATAATTGAACAACACATTTGCATGTTCAATTCTCTGATTCCGGATTATGGCCACATTGACATGCAACAAACGAAATATTCATATTTTTAGTGTTCGATCTTCAGTGTTACATTTTATTTTGATTGTTTTAATTTTCAAATAATTTACTAATTTTAATTTTTATTAACTCCAGTTTGGGAAACCCTGGCATAATGTAATACTTAATGCATTTCATGTTGTTGTTGATAAGAAAGAATGGAAAATAAAAAAGAGACTGACCGCCCATCCTCTTCAGTCATACACGCCCCCTTCCCCGACCCTTACGTGCTTCTCCTCCACTCCCAGAATCCCAGCCTGGAATTCTCTCGTCCCGTGCAGCAGTCAGAGTAGAGTACCCCGCAGCTGAGGAGTTTGAGCTAAATATCAAGGTAATGCTAGTTGCTGTAAATGATGAGTAGTATTTGAATTTGTGTTTTGTTGAAAAGGGTAGCCCGTTTTGTATTGTATTGTACTGTATATTTTCCTAAAACAAACAGTCCAATGTGCAAGTTTCTGTTCTGTTTGTTAGTGGTCGTTCACACAGAACTTATTTTGTCATTCCTCAGGGTTGCCGTCGTTGTTCCATGTGCACGTGCTAGAGCTAGACGTCGTCTCGCGTATTTTGCAGCGTCTCGCTCATGTGTTGTGAAATCGCGTTGCTCAAGTTAAAAGTTGTTCTACTTTCAAAAAAAACGCGCGAGAGAACTTCCAAGTTAGTGTGACCACACATTTCCGGTGTTTACCATGGTGTTTAGTGCACTGCCCTGTTTCCGACTTTACCTGTGCCTGCAAAAGGCCAGATCAGAAGCTTTGGTTACCAGAGCAATCGTCTAGTAATTATTTTACCCAACAGAGGGGGCAGCAGTCCAAACTAATTACCTGGTTCGTCATCCACAAATAATTTAAAGGGATAGTTCATCCAAAAATGAGTATTCTGTTGTTATCTGTTATTAATTGTGTATTGTTTTAAGCATTAATAAATAAAAAATTCACCCAAAAATTAAAATCATAATTCACCCATAATTTAACTAATTACATAACTGTCATAATTTACTCACCCTCAAGTTGTTCCAAACCTGTATGAGTTTCTTTCTTCTGTTGAACGCAAAATATGGTATTTTGATGAATCAACGTCCATTGATTTTATATCAGGGTAATGATAAAGTTTTCTAACCCATCACACAAACATATGCAAAACACTAGATTTAAATAAAAACATGTTTTGACCAATCTGTTCTTTTAAACTAGTGAGGGCCAGTAAATAAATATCCTCACTAGTCAGACCGTCATAATATTTCACTATACAAGTGGAGACATTTGGCCCTGTGTGTGTGTGTATGCACTGTACAGGTTTAGCTTTACTTGTGACTCACAAGTAAAGCTAAACCTGTACAGTGCATACACACACACACACACACACACACACACACAAACAAACATGTTTATTTTAGGTTCCAGCAGTCTAGAAAATGTGAATATACAAGGTGGCGTAATTTCTAGACCTGGAAAAGCCACGGTTTGATTAGCCAGGGCATTTTTTTATAATGGATATAATTTTTTATTTTTATTTTATGGCATCCTCTGGAGTTTTTTCCGCATTTAATCCTTGTACTTATTTCCTATTCAGTAAATCTCAAACTACTGGAAAAGTCATGTAAATGTCTTGATTATAAAGAGAGAGATCCCCAAGGAATATTCAGCTGTTAAAACTTCTGCAGTCCTGTGATTTATTTTATTTGTAATTATAATTATTTTAGTTTGCCTACTTATATTACTCTGTGAAAACCTTTTAGGCCAGGTCAATGTATTTTCTGTGTTTTACTGGTAAATTTGGCTTTTCCTTTAATTATGCCCAAAGATAAATATTTCTGACTGAATGTTTTTGATGAAAGACATCTGTACATATCTCTCATAAAAATTAAATGTGCTTGTGTTTGCCTAAAGGAATCCAAATTATTGTATTTAGATATTATCAAAGTTACATTTTGATGACACAAAGAGCCCTAAAATTTTTACAAACAATTGTGAATATCCACGACTAAATGATAGCTATGTTTTAGAGACCCACAGGACATGAATTTATTCATGGATCAGGGCAGCGCTTCAGAATCTCACTGGCTGAGCGAGATGGAAAAAAGTAAAGGAAGACAAAGGGAAAAAAGAAAGATGGATCAAAAAAATGGTAACAAGAAGAAAAAAGCCAGAAGTAACAAATCCAGGCTTCCAGGTAAGCAAAAACCAATGATATCTAGAATGCATATTTTCAACTTTGAATAAAAACGAATGAAGTTGAGGTTCATTCGCAGATCCATTTAGTAAACTAAATATGACATAACATTTGCCTCTCATAGACCTGAAGAAGATGAATGTTGCATCAGTTACGAAGCAGACTAAGCCAGAATGTGAAGTGAAGGAAAACTGCTCAGAAACAGGTGTTAGTAAAGACGAGAGAATGAAAAGATGCTCAAACATCTTTGCTCAAAACACAGATGTTTTTCAAGAGGTCAGAGATAAGAAACAGCTGGTTGTTCGTTGTGGAAATGTGGCAGGTTCTCTTCACAGAATAAAGTATGACACTGGTAAGTTTTGGGGAGATATATTTTTTACATTGTGTGGGAAAATTAAATTGCATGTTCAGTTTTTAAAGTCAAATTGATGTTAAAACAAACTTGTATCTGTTAAAAGTGAATAATACACCATATTTTTTAAATACGTACCTGAATGCTTGTCTTCTGTGATTCAAATGTTTTAACAAACCTACATGTATTATTTCGGTAGCACTTTATTTTACAGTCCTCCTGTTCCACATGTACATACCATGTGCACCCATTCATATGTTCTGTATCATGTTTCTCTGTCTTAAGGAGAGAAGTGTATTTTATGTAAAGGGAAGTGGTATAGTCCCAGTCAGTTTGAGGCCATTGGAGGGAAGGGGAGTCACAAGAGGTGGAGGTTTAACATCTATTACAGGCCATCAAAAGGCTTCCAACAAGTGCAACTATTGAAACTCATAAAGGTATGTATGTAAGTATGCAGTCTGGATGTTTGGCTAGCATAGGCGTAATTTACGGGTGGGACCACTTTATGCCAGGGTCAATATTGTCCCCTCCACTTTTTTTTAAATATCTTTTTGAAACATACCTAATGCAAAGGAAACTTATCCGGTTGACGTTCATATGTGTTAAATAAGAGGCCGTCTGGCGCTGGAATGTGTTGTTTTATAAAATCATGCTGAGTGTTCGTTGGCAGTGTTATCAAGCAGTCAGTGTAGAGGCGGAACGTTCTCTTTTGGCTCATGCACAGTCTTTACACGTACAAGTGTGCCAATCTATCTCTCAATGCCGTTGCGGAGACTCTATTCTTTCCAGTGAAATCACAAAACAAACTGCACACGAACTCGTCCCTGCTTTGATATACAATCATTGATGAAAATCTGGCACAAACAAAAGTTCTACTACCAGACCATTAGGGAATCCGATATACTAATTGTAGATCTATGCATTTATTCACTAACGTGAAGAATCTCGGGACTAACAGTATATTGCATTATACATATAGTAGATGTAAAAATGAAACTATCACATTAAACATGAGTTCTCAATGTACTATTGAAATTTATTTCTGTTATTTTTTTCTTACAATTGTTATTTTACATGTCTGAAATAGCATCCCCTGTCCCACCTACTTTTTAAAACAAAGTTACACCACTGACGGATGTTATGAATTTGTTAAATTTTATGAACATATTTGAACCTCATTTTACTGGTCCTCATCTGATTTAAATGAACTCTTCTGTTTTTCTTAGAGCGGAGTTCTTCCAGAGTTCGGACACCTGAGGCAGTCCTTTAGACAGGTATATATATTATATACTGTAACAAAACAAAAGTAATAAGTCTATTGGCCATTAAACAAACCATATTCATGTTATTTTTGTAGTTCAAACTGACAACATTACAGATTTGTAATTTGTACAAGATTTGCCTTATAGATTTCATAACAAAAATGATGACCCATTGAGGTATGGCATGCTTTATTATCACTACCATTTAATTTGACCATAGGGGAAGCAGAAAGGCAAAAGGCATGCAAACTCTGTGCAAAATTTGACGAGGAGAAATGAATTGATAAACGCCTTAAAAGGTTTTCCAGAGTCCTGGAAAAGATTGTTTGCCAAGACTGTTTCAATACCTGTGTGTGGAATTGAAAAGAACACATTGCAGAGGGAAACAATCCAGCCGGGTGAGTATCTGTACATTTCTTTTCTTTTTATCACCCATACATATATGTGTATATATACACATACATACATACACATATATATATTTTACATGATCATCTGCATTAACTGACCCTAAAATGATTATGGCTTTTGCTTGTTCTCTACCACAAACAGAAAGTTCTTCAGATGAATCCGAATCTGTTGCTGAAAGAGTCAAAATGGTGAGGTGTGCATTTACTGATAAATTGAAAGACAACATTATTATATTATTGTATAGGTATTATATTGTAAATGAGTTTAGCATATACATGATGATGATGATGATGTGTCATTTAAAATATTATTAGGAGATATTTATTAATAATATTATTGTTGTTGAAGGGATATCATAAAAGCTGCAAACTCTGCTTAAAAGCCTATAGTTGAATCAATAACTATAATAAATATATTAATTATTATGCAAAATAACAATAAAAGAAGCAACAAAATGGCACTGGGGGAATTCAGCTCAAAATCTGTGGTAGTCATTTATATCCCAAATAACTAACTTTAACTTTATCCTTCACCTTCTCCTTCAGTTACTGAAATGTACCCAGCTATTGTGCCCACATATCCTCTATTAACAAACAGACATAAAGCATTACTGAAATCTTATTCTTTCTTTTTCATAACAGAACAGGAGAGAATCTGTGATGTCAGCTGACACCGTCAGTAAAAAGACCACAGACCAAGTTGGATCTACTGCCAGTGATAAGGGTTAGTGAGCTCTGCAAATTTCCTTCTATATATTTCTCACATTATGAACTTTCTGATTCTTAAAATTCCCAATTGTTCTTAGACTATGAAGGTCTGAGACTTTGGTTACTTTCACATCTCTTGCTTCTGCTTCTCATTAGAGTAAGAATATTAAAATATTGCCAGTGTCTATTACTGCATTTTAGAGTGCTACAATTGCTGTTTTTTCCTTTGATGTATATTCAGATTTCAGACTTTGTTTAACCTATTTGTGTGTGCTTTAAACTCATCCTCATGATTTATATCTGAGGATATATTCATATCTGTTGAATGATATAAGAACTATTGATGAATATATTTAATAGTAGCTTGTGCCAGTTTGTTAAGCTTTTAAAATTTGATCAAATGTAGCGCAGTGTTGACTTCTGCTGGTATTAAAGAGCAGGGTCACTGATAATTACAGTTTTTCTCAATTACTAAAACACGATTTCTGAAACCTTGCTCCATTTTCTGAAAACATTAAACACAAAACCTCATCTTCAAGCACTATTTACAAAACCTCTGACTCCTCTCGCAAAAATAGTCAAAATCTATTGAGCCCCCAGTCAAAATCTATTGAGCAGTCAGTACTGTTAACAAATGGAAAGCACAATGTTCAGGGCCATACAATTTGTTCATTGTACAGTATACAGCCTACAGTACACTGTACTACAGTATACAATACTAAAAGGGACAAAAATCAAAGGAGTAAACGTGATCAATGTGCTGCTTCTTGTCTTTGGCTAGGTCAGGCCAGGCCAGAGCACTTCGTCGACATCACAAGCAATATTGTCCCTCCTCCTTTCTTGCCCTCCTCCCCCTCTTCCTCTTTCTTGCGCTACTTTTTCTCTTCTTCCTCTTTCTTGCCCTCCTCCCCCTCTTCCTCTTTCTTGACCTCCTCCTCTTCCTCTTTCTTGCCCTCCTCCTCCTCTTCCTCCTCGTCGCCCACCTCGTATACGCCTCGTCCTCTCACATTGTTTCTTCTATCCATTCTCAGACTTTCTCCTTCCCACCTTCAACAACCTGTTTGCTCTTTGAAATGGCTTATATTGGTTGTCACATCATTTGAAACAGGTTAAATCAGTTTTGAGTGGTTGTGTTTAATCAATGACATGTGTTCTCTATTTGTATTTGATTGTTGCCACTTGTGTTTACCAGTATGAATGACATGTGCATTAGAGTGCAGAATGTGTTTTGAGAATGAGAATGTGTTTAGAGTTTTGCTGAAAAGTCTAAGTGAGATCTGCAAATTGTGTTTTACCATGTGAAATGGTTAAGGTATTGACAACAGACTGCACAATTCGCTAAATGAGTTCAGGCAACTGAGAACTTTGTTCAGCCAATGGGTTTTAGTGTTTTAGCAATTGAGAAAAACTGTAATTGTGTTTGTATTGTTACTTGAATCATACTACAATGAAATGTTTTTAATGCACACTCTTTGTCCTTCCCCAAACCAAGATCCGCCTGATTCGCATCCCGTTGATGCTTCAGAACCTGGAGTCTCTCCTGTCGTAGAGGAGGCCGTCCAGACCACAGATGACCCAGCCGGAGCAGGACAGCTCAGCGTCAGCGCTTCCCCTGCTGAATGGCAGAACCCTGTTGCTTCTGAAGAGACTCCGCAAACAAGGCAGCTGCAATTATATGAACTTCTGGAAAAACAGTTTAACATCATCAACAACACCCTGCAATCAATTGATTTGTCTTTAAAGAAGCTGGTGGAAAAGCAGTCACATGACACACTGCCACAATACATCAGTATAACACCTGCTGTTATAGAAAATCCTCAGATTCACTCCTTAGTCAAGCAGGAGTAAGTCACAGATGTTGTAAGGACTTGATTGGGATCTGGATGGAAATGATGGGCTAAGGTTTGAGATTAAACAAAAGGAGGCCAGCACTGATGACGTAGAACTGTGGTCTGAGAGGCTGTGATTAGATATGTATACATCTTCCCTAGGTAACTAATACACCAATTTCTTTTTAATGTGCAAGGGCCAAGAAAATAAACATCTCTTTTGATAATCATTTACTGTTTTTGTCACATTACAACACGAAAACAAAAACATCATAGTTTCTTTTCTTTCAATGCTTGAGGCAAATACAGTCATAGTCTCTGAATGTTTATCTACAATTCTGTCTATTCTTCTCTCTGTTTCTGGCCTGTAAACCTTCAGACTTTTTCAAAACTTAACGCTTTTCCAAGCCAACGTTAACATTTTGTCTTGACAACCATTGCTTTTCTAGTTAATTAGTTATATTAATTTCATTTTTAATTTAGTTTTTAATTCTACTAAAATTTTAATTCATTCATTCTGCATGCTAACTCAATTCAAATTCAGGAATTGACTTGGAATGAAAAAAAATCTCAATTCAGTTCTGAACGACACACAAGTCTTTTTCACCTTAAGTTTATTTAATTTTTATTGTTAGTAATCCTGTGGAATAGTCTCTCGGTGACGTATAAAGTCAGAGCTGCTGGAAGGTGTGGTTAGGTAGGGCATGTAAAAAGAAAAGCAATTTGATAGTGTACGTCATTATCTGTGTGTGTGTGTGAGAGAGAGAGAGAGAGAGAGAGAGGGAGAGAGAGTGCGTTAGAAAAACAGACATAAAGTCGTGGACACAGCAAGGTGAGTACATTAATGTTATTGGTAGAAATTCCAATTTTAATGTTGTGAGTATTTTCTGGTCTGATGTATTCTCTTTTTTTGAACTTTTTCACTCAAATTGCAAAACAGGAATGAGTCCAGGAAGTAACTTTCAGTTTTGTTTCAGTGTCAATACACACTTTGAACATTCATTAGATCTCAGTCTCATAATCTGTAACGTCTTAATTATTTCTTATATGACTTGGGTGACTTCTGCAAACAAAACAGCATAGAGAATTCAGTCATTCATTAAAATAATGTAAACAATATGATGGTGTCCATCAGATATGTCTAGATTAAAAACTGAATTGGTTAACTAATTTACCATACATAGTGATTTCAATATTTACTATTAAAATAGTGTAACAATTTTTAAAGTCATTTTAAAAGCAATTTATTCTGAAAATGTATATTTTGCATATAAGACAATAAAGGTACATTTGTTGTATTGAAAATGATTATGTTCAAATAAGTACATATTCCATTGAAATTACTCATAATTACACATTTAGGCAGCAAGTCCACATGATCATATTTAAAAGTGCAAAATGCATTTAATAAACAAAAATGACGATTTCCATGTAAAAACTGTATAATCAATGTTTAGTGTGTTTGAGAACCACAGGTCAGGACATGGAGTCTGAGTCTGAATCAGAATCTAAATGTGATCCGGAAAGCAGCACAGACTCTCACAGTCTGAGTGAGAACGAGAGAGAAAAGAAAGGAAAACGAAGGGGGGAAAGAAAGATGAGGAAACACACTTGTAAGCAAACAGGATCATCCTCCTTATGTACACCCAACAAGAGCCAAGCCAAAGACCCAATTGAGCTTTCCAAAATACATAACAATACAAAAAATTTGATGAACTGAGGAGAGATTCATTAAAAAGATTTGAGGCATACACTTAACACTGCTCTGTCTCTAATATGGGCAATCCGAAGCTCATTCATGCCTCACATCTGTCCTTTATTTCAGACTCCAGACAGAAATTGAGACAAATAATTGAAAACAAACCTGAACTTCGCGTCACATGTGGAGATAAAGATGGCATCCTTTATGTGGAGAAATATAATAACAGTAAGTACAGACACTAAAAGAATTTAGTTATGAGTCTCTTGTTAAAGACAAACATTATTCTGAAAGTTCAGAACACACCCAGATGCTCTAACACAAGGCATTCCAGTATATTGGTTGCATAAACTGTACATAAACTTCTGTTTTCAGTGCAGATGTGCATCTTCAGTGAAGACCAGTGGTTCATGCCCAATGAGTTTGAGATATTTGGAGGTAAAGAAAGGAGCAAAAAGTGGAGGAACAGCATCTTTTACAATGGCTCTCCACTCCAGGAACTCATTAAGGTGCATAAGAACAGCTTCATTACTAACAGTTTCAACCAATGCACACTTAAGTTCAGTTATAATTAGCATTCAGTAATTGTTAATATGCCCATGGGGGGTTATTTTATTAGTGAATTATTAGTAAATCCAAATGTTAGAGTGTCAGTTCAATTGAAACATTAATAACGTATCTGTGTTGATTATTAGCTGAGCACATCTTCTAGCTTTGTATTTTCTTTCTGTTAATAGGATGGTCTTCTTTCGGCCTTTAAGAAAATTCCAGTTCAGAATGAACAGGTTTGGCTGTTTTTGTACCTAACTAGTATAGAATATTTTTATTAGACATGTAAGATATGTTTGTAGAATAACCTGCACAATGATATGAATGAACCCATGATTTCAGGCCTCTGTGATTTACACTGTCTATGTCTCACTTCAGCTGAACTTGCACCTACACAATGATATTAAAGGGGACCCATTGTGCCCCTTTTTACAAGATGTAATATAAGTCTCAGCTGTCCCCAGAATGTATCTGTGAAGTTTCAGCTCAAAATACCCCACAGTCAATTTATTATACCATGTTGTAAATGCCCATTTTTGAGTGGAAGGAAATGTTTTTGTGCATGTATCTTTAAATGAAAATGAGCTGCTGCTCCTCACTCCACTTTCCAGAAGAGGGTGGAGCCTACATCTTGTGCCTCGGATACTCTGCCAAAAACTAACGTTTTATTTTTGGCTTAGTATCCTACTGTACCTACTGCTATATATGCTGTTAATATGAACCAAACAACAATAGAAAAACAGAAAATCACTCACTGCTCTTGATTGGACAACTTAGTAGCTTTAACAACGCAAGGCATGGTCCAGTCAGAAATCCGAGCTCAAGAAGAACAGAGGTGTTTGTCCAGAGCAGTGGAACAAGCATTTCAGGGAGCGTGGACAAAATGGGATCTGCCCAAGCAAAAGGTTGATATAGGTGGCGCCACGACAAGGTGCTCCTGTCCCTCACCGACACACTTGAGCGAGAGAGGTGCAAGAAGAGGCTAGGTCGCACAGACGAGAGGAAAAGTATCACCTTCATCAAGGAGGGAGCCAGACCCTTTGCAGCCAGGGCATCAGCAAAATCCAATCTGCTGCAAGCCACAAGCTCTTGGGAAATGAGTGTCGACGTCAGAAGGAGGCTGCAGTTTCCGGAAGTGATCCACACAGCTCTTCGCCCAGACATCGTCCTGTGGTCAGCCAAAGACCGTAAAATCATCCTAATCGAGCTGACCTTGCCATGCTAGGAGGCTCATGAGAGGAAGGCCTTGAAATATCAGGCCTTAATCCGGGAGTGCAAAGACAAGGGATGGCAGGCATGGCTGTTCCCTGTGGAAGTAGGGTGCTGAGGCTTTCCGGCAGCATGGTGGCAGCTGTCAGCTTTAGGCTGAACGAGCTTCATGCTGAATATGGAGTAAGAGAGAGGAAGACAGCTGGAAGCCAGGAGCAGATGGGCTGTGATTTGGCCACCACTGCCGACCCACCAACTAGAGAGTGTTGTGGTTAAGGGCCGAAACACTCAAGGAAGGTTGGGTACCACCTGATGATATCTGCTTCTGGCTGAAAGCTACGGTTACCTTAAGGAGTAATCGATGAAAGCACCTAACGGGTGTATTCCACAATGTAAAAAAAAGAAAAACACTTTCATACTTTATTTGAACCTATTATTATTGCTTGTTATTATATATTTGTATGTTAAGTCATTTTAAAGGCTGTTGTTCACTTGGATCTATTTTTATTATCACAATATTTTGTATGCGATTACTCGATTAAGCGATAGAATAATCGGCAGAATACTCAATTACTAAAATAATCGATAGCTGCAGCCCTAGTTGGAATCATAGTTTGCAAGTTCAAAGTTAAATGAACAGTAGCTACACTACCTGGATGGGGCAGAAAAAGGAAGTTATCAACGGCTACAACCAAATTTCTGAGAAGGCAGGTTCAGAAAAACCATCGAGTGACTTTTCGGCCCTATGAATCAGTGGTATGTCTGGAGGAAGAAGAATGAAGCACATGCTGAAAAGAACACTCTGCCTACAGTTCAGCATGTTGGGGCTCAGTGATGCTCTGGGGCTGCTTTGCATCCTCTGGCACTGGAAACCTTCAGTGTGTGGAAGGCAAGATGGATTCATTGAAGTATCAGGAAATCCTACGAGAAAACGTCATGTCGTCAGTGAGGAAACTGAAGCATGAGCGTCATTGGACCTTCCAACAGGACAAGGATCCCAAGCATACCTCAAATTCCACCAAGGTTTGGTTGCAGAAGAAGTCCTGGAAGATACTACAGCGACCATCACAGTCACCTGGCTCAAACATAGAAAATCTCTGGTGGGATTTGAAGAAGGCGGTAGCAGCACGCAAACCCAGGAATATTACTGAACTGGAGGCCATTGCTCATGAGGAATAGGCTAAGATTCCTCAGGAATGCTGTCAGAAGCTGGTGTCTGGTTATATCTCATTTGCAGCAGGTCATAACAGCAAAAGTGTGTTCTACTAAGTACTAAAGATGCTTGCCATGAAGGGATTGAATAATTTTGAGACTGCAGAAGTTATTAAAAGTTGCATTTTCAGTTAAATTTAGGGAAACCACTTGAAACATTTGTTGTGTTAAGCTTTTTCCAATTACTTTTGTTTGATTTGTTCATTGCAAACAGCTGCAAGTCTGTAAATTTTGCCAATAAACCTGATTTGCAATTGGGGTTAAATAATTTTGATTACAACTGTATATTATGTTTTGACACATTACCAAAAAATAGATCAGTTGGCAGTCCGCCACCCTTACAAAGAAAACAAGAAGATAGTGAAATAATTGTAGCAAGAGTTTGAAGATGAGCCAAAAACAATACCCGTGACTGAAATTATTGGTTATGAACTGTGCAACTAGGATTGTCTTTGTTTTGGCATCTGGAACTTGATGCAAAGAGGAGAAGACTTTTTCCACAATACCAGCACAAAAATAACCCCAAAACATATGTTGTGAAATATCGTGTATATATTTTCACACTATATTTTCATGTCTGTCGCACAGAATGATTCTCCTGGATCCTCCCCAGTTACTTGCAGGCTCAGAAAAAGGAAGGTTAGATCCTGATATAATGATTAATTATAAATAGTCATGTGAAAAAGAAAGTACACCCTCTTTGAAATCTATGGTTCATGTATAAAGACATAATAAAAAAATAATCTGGTTCTTAGCAGGGGTCCGTTCTTCGTACGTGGTTTACTCAGATAGCTGGAATTCAGTGTTGACGATTTAACATGATCCAGGATCGTTAGGTTCTTCGAAGCTCATCCCAGAGATGCTCTCATATCAATGGTCTGTAAGCTCAAACATGCTCTGGAGCAGGCTTATTTCACGTAAACAGGATTAGATTGAGGTGATACTTAAAGTTTGTCATACCTTAATGAACCAGGGACAATAATAAGCTAGAAATTATTTAAAAATAAAATAAGGGCTGTCTCAATCGCAAAATCTTTACAGTTCACTGAAACGTTTACTCCCTAAAAAGTCCCACACTGCACCATGAAAATCAGGGAGCATTGATACTCACTATAGTGGCGTTTCCACTTAAATTACCCGAACTATTTGTCCCAGGATCTTTTTTCCCCCCAGACCTGTTGCTGTCTGCGTTTCCATCGCGGTCTAAAGTACCGTGAAGATTAAGCAAATTAGTCTGATTAGGACTGCATGTGACTTTCCAGTTCCCACTAGATTTTGTCCTCGGCTTACAATCTTAACAAAGCCTGAACCTCATCATTGGTCCATCAGTCGTGTTTTTTAAACTCCATTGTTGATTTGAATAGCAAACAACTCTTACTGGACTCACCGCAACAGACTTTGAAAAATGGTGGTTGAATTGAAATGCTGCATGGAGTCAACCAATCAAAATGCTGCATAAACTCAACCAATCAGCATGTTCAGAGCCCAAGTCCCACCCCCGAAAGCTCCTAAACTTTGAAAAAGTATTACCCAAGCGGCAACCTTCCAGTCTCTCTCTTGAAACCAACTCGGAAGTGACTTGCAATTCATCAACTGGCCACTAGAGACAGCGAAAAAGAGTCAATCCCATATACCCCACATGTTAAAATGCCCAAATTTACAGCAGAAAAAAATGTGCTTACAGCCTGGTGCAAAAAGTGGTTTTGGTCTATAATATAGTTAAATTTTGCCCTTCTGTGAGGGGGGTGAAATTTTTTAAAACTCATCCGTTTAAATTATATTAAGCCTTTATTTCTGCATAATTAAGAGCGTGGCCACTTGAGTGACAGGTGGATTGCCGCTGCTGTCACTACTAGCCGTTTGTCTGCTGTCTGTTAGCCGTCACGTCACCTCAGCTAATCCCGCCTTTTTGCCCATTTTCGGTTATCTGAGAGTGAAGCGCGGTGACGCCCTACCAAGATGGCGTCGGCCGGCTTCGCCCACTTTGGGCTTCAAAAATGCTCTTCAGAAACCTGTGGGTGACGTCACGGACACTACGTCCATATTATTTTACAGCCTATGGTACAGTATGGTACCCCACGAGCAGGGACTTTCTGAGGAAGAATTTTTTTTTTAATCGGGAACCACATAAATTGCGCGAGCCAACTCACTACACATAATGACATGCAGTAGATGTTTTGAAAAAAACATAATTTATAATTTAATAATTTCAGCATAAACATACATCACTAGACACAGGTAGTGAACATAATCTAGCTAATATTTATAATTAATTTACGGCTAAAATGTCGCAGGTATATATAACAAAGAATTTAACCATAGAAAAACTATAGAATTCAAATAGATTGTACTTTCTTTTTCGTGTGTGTGTGTATATAGATACTGTATATAAAAGGTCACAACATATGTTGTGAAATATGTTTTCACTTAATGTCTGTCTGTTGCACAGAATGACTCCCCTGAATCCTCACCTGACAGGTTCAGAAAAAGAAAGGTTAGATATGATTTTATATGTAGGCTACTGTATATGTACTTTTGAGGGAATTTTACAGCTGTCCTCATGTTCCACATCTCTGATACGCACTTTTCTGTTTTTCACAGTGCAGGAGACAGCTGCCCTATTCCAGCTCTGGTCCGTTTAATAATTATACAAAACCATATATAGTGTGTGTGTGTGTATGTGTATATATATATATATATATATATATATATATATATAGATATAGATATATATATATATATATATATATATATATATATATATATATATATATATATATATATATAGTGTGTATGTGCATTTGTTGTAGAATCAGAGGGGAGTATCAATGGCAGTGAAGATGGTGATGTTGACAGCGATGATGTCAGTGACTTTTTTGATCTTGATGATGATGGTATTGACATGAGCGCATTTGAAGGTCCAACCCTACCTGTTACCTGCGGTTCTGGCTCTGGCATCCTGCACAAATCTCGCTTTGCCAAAGGTGTGTGAGTGTGCACATTTCTTAAATGAATTACTACAAATGTTAATATATTGTGTGTTGGTCAAATATGTTTTACATTTATAACTACAGTGGCTCCAAAAAGTATCTGGACACTTTAAGCACAACCAACAATGTCTGATTGTCATTGCATTGGATACAATTATCAAACCAAGTGTCATTTATTCAAAAGAAATCTAGCACAAACATACTATGAAAAATATGCCACAAAAATGGCTTGTTTATAGTTAAGTGAAAAGCAATAGATATATTCTTCAGATTCCTCAGACAAAAACATGTTTAGTCGGACATGTCCATAGTCAATCTGATTAACTACACCTATAGTAGAGTATATATACACTAAAAAATCACCAAAATGCCAGCTGATTAAAAGTCCCTGAGCTAAGCTAGTCTCTGTCACAATTGCAGGTGCCACTTAATTTTATATTTTGTGACTATTGCAATGATATTCAGACATTTTAAATACTTTTTGTGATGATGCATAGCTATAAGAGATTCTTAAACTATGGTACAGACTACAGAGTATGGTTCAATGTTGTTATTCCAGAGTATGGTGGGAGATGTATAAGGACAAAAGACTTCTGGCTGAGCCCTGGGGATTTCACCATATTGAACAAACCAGATGGAACATGGAGGAAAGACATTGTGACCAATGGGATTCCTCTAGGAAAGCTTATAATGGTAAAAATGTCAGAAAATTCACATTTAAAACTCTTTGAAATAATTTGACTCACCGTTCTCACATTCTTTCCAGAAAAGAGTTTTGGAACTGCATATGATAAACTGTGATTGTGAGATTTGTGAAGAACCAGATCAATACCTAGTAAGATATCATCTCACAATTACCATGTCAGAATATCAGCATGACCACCAAACTTTTCAGAATTCTTTAAATGTTTTATTTCTTTATGAACTCTTGTCCCAGCAGAATGATGACGTGTGTTTCGTGTGTGACTCTGAGGGAGATCTCGTGTGTTGTGACAAATGTCCACGAGCTTTTCATTCACACTGTCACCTACCAGCTGTAGATGGAGACTCACCTGGGTGAGAGAGAGAGAGAGAGAGAAAACCTTTACCTGGTTTAGTCAAACTAAACAGTTGACGTGTGTAATATTGTGTGTTTTGTCTGTACAGAAGCCAGTGGAGCTGCACATTCTGTGTGATAAAGAATATGGAGGATTCCAGTCGAAAGACCCAACAGGACGTTTTGAGCAGTCCAGTCTCTCAGTACACACTGGTAAAAAAGATGTCCTTCCTGTCTCCCTGTAGCACTGTCTTAGGCATCTTACATTACAGACATTGCAGTTTATTGCTCTGTTCACATCTGCAGTCCTCATGCCTCCTGCAGCAGGAATATGGCATGTTCACACAGGTGATCAGGGAGCCTTCAGCATCTTTCTCCTGGTGTTTTTCAGAGTTCGTAGAAAGGTCTCTTTAGTGTCCTTAAAGGTACACTATGTAACTTTTGGCCTCTATAGCGGTTAAAAAACAAAACTGCATGCATTTTGTGGAAGAACATGGTTTTGGTTTTGGTTTTGCTTCGGCTCTCCGTGAGTGTGCAGATGAATATGGTTCTTTCTCGTATATATAAAAAGAGAGAGAGATTACCTTAGTGCTCATAATATATTCACTACTAATGAGAGATATAACCAGTTTATATGGCAAGGATCTCAAGCTATTAGCTGAAGACGTTACTGTAGCTTTACCCATTAATAGACACGGTACTTCCTTGAAAATAAATTCCAGCACAGCTACAACAACCATAATGAAATGACCCTTCACAACTTTACAATGAACTCTGTTGGAGAGCTACATATGGCAGTTTATCTGTTCAATAAAATACCTTACTCACCTGTTGAGTGATAAAAACACCATCTCCGTGTCACTTTTACAACATTTCCAATCCCTCAGTTCTCATCATCTCCGAAAAGCCAAGCCACTGTTGATTCTCATTTCATTACACGCTCTGTCACATTCTCTATTTACAGATATGACGAAAACTATTCCGACAGGTCTACATTATAAACACTTGTGTTTTTGTCTAAACCAGATTTACTGTTATGATGTATAACATTGACTCATTGTTTATATTTTGTTAATTTTGAACAAAAAAAGTTACATAGTTGTACCTTTAAGTTATTGTAACTATGACCTAAATTGTCTACCTCCTGTAGGCCTAGTTTTACAGACAGAGCTTAGATTAATCCAGGATTAGGCCTTAGTTCAATTGGGGCATTTAAGTAGCTTTTATAAACGTGCGGCGTGCCTTATAAAAACATTACTGGAGACAAAACAATGGCATTGATATAATTTAAGATATGTCAATGGAAGTTGCTTTCAGTTAAAACAGCTCAACATGCATTTTAGTCTGGGACTAGACTTAAGCCTTGTCTGTAAAACCAGGCATTAGTGTATTAGTGTATTAAGGACTGTTCCACAGGTGCAATAACTGCTTATGCTTATGTTTCATCGAACAAACTTTAAAAACATTGTTTAAAACCTTTCCAGGAAAGATCTGTAAATCTTATTTGGATTTTACAAAATTATCTTTACATAATACAGCATCCTGAAAAAGGGACAATTATCTTTTTTGGGGTGAGTTGGATATTTTTAGCCAGATGGCATTTATACCTTCATCCAGTTTGACTCCTGTGTGATCGTTTAGAGATCCGATCACGCATATCCTGGCAAAATGCAAATTTCCATTTACATATTACATAAGGTTGCATTAACTAAAACATGTCTGAAAACAGCGCTGTGTTTGGTGAGAGAAATGAGAAAAACAAAGATTCCAAGCGTAATCCAGTGAAATAATTAAATAATATGTTTGATCAGGTGAGTAAACCATCATAGTGCTGTTTTGGAAGCAGAGAAAGTAAAGCATAACCTTATTACATATTACTTGCGTAGCTGAATGGAGATTATAAAAGCTAAATTGAATTTACACCTTGATTTAATGCGATCAGCATTTGTTTTATAGTGATCTAATTTGAGTGGGACTTGAATACATTTACACCTGGCTTTTAATGTTGTCAAGTGTGATCATGATACAGTGACAGATGACGCACACACACACTGTTTTAACACTGTCTGTTTTTTGTTTTTTTCCCAGCACTGCCAGTGTTTGCTGTTACAACTGCTACATGACTGCATGACTGACCCCTGCACTAATGTAAATCTCATCTTTAGCAGCTTTATCTGTCTCTTTGCCATTATTTAAAGGTCTTATATGTGATGTACATGCATGTGACGTCTGCACTGCTGGTGTTCAGGTTCCAGGATACAGTAAGAACATTTGTGGTCCCATGATGCTGGGCAGAGTGAAGCTGGAGCTGGAGAATAACGATTATAAAACAGTGCAAGAGTTTGTCTCAGATATTAGACACATTTTCAACAACTTTTGCACCTCCACCACAGTGAGTTTTACTTAAAATTTATGCAACTTTTTCCAATGTTGCAAGAGTTATTTTTTTTACATTTGGTGTCTTTTAAATCCTAAATTCTCTCGCTTTCTCTCTCTCTCATTTCTCTGTAGGATAATGACTCCAGTAGAATGACCTCTAGGCTGAAGGAAGTATTCAAGAAGGAGTTTGAAACAGTCTTTAAGCTCTTATAACATCATGCAGTGGGTTGATTTGTCAAAACAGAAGTTACTGTCGGGTTTTTCTCTTCCAGCTCTTCTGCAGTCTAAAGTTACATTCACACTCACACTGAGTGCAATTTAAAGCAATAAGAGGACATTCATTTTAATAACTGAGAGTTGAGGATTTGAATTACAGCAAAAATGGCCATCCAATTTTTTTTGTTTACAAATACCATTGTTAAAAATGTGGACGGATTTGGGAAAAAAATGTGTTTTTACATTTAGAAATTCTTCAATTTTTTTTCAAATCAAGTTTTTTGTGTAAATGTCAAGTATAATAATATGATATAATAATAATAATAATAATAGTCTTAGTGACTCAAAATAAATGCAGATATAGGCCTATACTATAAGGTGACAGGTAACAAATAACATTTGTGTATGCTAATTAAACAAAATACCACTCACTGTGAAATTTTTGGTAGAGCACAACTATTATCTCCTTTTATTGAATAATTATCTTTCCATTGTTGTATGACAAAACAATCAAGCCAAGAAGCAAATATTGCTTCCAGCAAGTTTTAAATGTGCTAAATAGCAATGTTATAAATCTGTAATTAAAGTGGAAGTTTATAATAAAATACATCTGTGTTCATGGTCCTCTCTTCATAATTTAATAGAAATTCTGCTTGTGTTTGCTGAACTTTATTCATTTTTAATTTTTATTACCTGTTCCAAGGGTTGTTTATTTGAATTCTGCATGGCTGAATCAGCATTTCATAATATGTTCGCCACACCTATACAAACTGATGTTTTATGTTAAAATGTGTCAAATTAAATTTTAAACATCGTTTGTTATTGTTATGGAAAATTTATATTTTACTCTTTCCCATTTACTTCTCAGATATTGTGTGGATTTAGCTTGTGATTCTCTCTCAGTGTGCATGTATGTCACCTGGCATGAACGAGTTCCTATTCAGGAAAGACAGAGAGGGTTGAAGAACCATTGTCTCGATCTGGTTTTACGGGGGGAGCAGGAAAATAAACTAGCTCGATCTGGTTTTACGGGGGGAGCAGGAAAATTACAGGAGAAGAGACTGTATAAAAGACTGTCTGGTTTCTGTGTGATTAGGTCTTGTTCCTATCATGAGGTAGCTGTCGTGGTACCTTTTTTTGTGAACAAACCTCTTAAAGAGAATAAAACTTCTTCTCTTTAATACAAATTGACTTTGAATGTTTCTTATGCCTGATGCTGTTTGTTAACTATTGATTTTGCCACATCAATTGGTGTCAGAACTGGGTTTCCATGAGGTTTCTTCTGGTCCTGAGAAAGCGGATTGACGGACTGATCACCCTAAAGCACAAAAGGCTTTAGTCTTACCTCGCCGAATTGAGAGAGAAGAGCCAAAACTGCTATCAGGGCCAGGAGGAACCCACTGGATTCAGAAAGAACTCGGTGGCAGTAAAAGCATCTCGGGTAAGAGACAGTAAAATAATTTTTAATTTGTGTGATGTAATTTGGCATAACTGTAGGTGAACCAGGGCGGCTGAAAACTATTTCCATGGTACGAGTACTAGAAAACCTGATTGTATACAGGCATGGAACCCTCGTTTTGTCGGAATTTATTGAGATCTGCAGATCAGATCAAGTAGTTTCGAGCTGATTGGTTGAACTAATTGCACTAAAAAAAAAAATGAACTTTTGCCTCTTGTTAAAATTTAATTAATTAAAATAAGCAAAAGTAACACAATTGTTTATATTTAAAACTGAAGTTTACTTAATTAATTTGTGTGAAAACTACATGCAAACAAATTAGATCTTGTTGGAAAAATGTAGTTCATTTTCATGGAAAAGTTTTCCTTAATTTAATTGAGTTCGTTCAACAGCCTTTTTGAGTGTGGGCAAAGACCGGTACAGATTACCAGTCGGGATTAATCAGATATTAATCTAAAAAGCCTGCGTGGGCAAAGACCGGTACAGATTACCAGTCGGATTAATCAGATATTAATCTAAAAAGCCTGCATGGGCAAAGACCGGTACAGATTACCAGTCGGGATTAATCGGATCCATCCATCCATCCATCCATCTTCTACCGCTTATCCGGGGCCGGGTCGCGGGGGCAGCAGTCTAAGCAGGGATGCCCAGACTTCCCTCTCCCTCGACACTTCCTCCAGCTCTTCCGGGGGGACACCGAGGCGTTCCCAGGCCAGCCGGGAGACATAGTCTCTCCAGCGTGTCCTAGGTCTTCCCCGGGGTGTCCTCCTGGTGGGACATGCCCGGAACACCTTCCCAGGAAGGCGTCCAGGAGGCATCCGGAAAAGATGCCCGAGCCACCTCAACTGACCCCTCTCAATGTGGAGGAGCAGCGGCTCTACTCTGAGCTCCTCCCGAGTGACCGAGCTTCTCACCCTATCTCTAAGGGAGCGCCCAGCCACCCTGCGGAGAAAGCTCATTTCGGCCGCTTGTATCCGGGATCTTGTCCTTTCGGTCATGACCCAAAGCTCATGACCATAGGTGAGAGTAGGAACGTAGATTGACCGGTAAATCGAGAGCTTCGCCTTGCGGCTCAGCTCCTTCTTCACCACGACAGACCGGTACAGCGACCGCATTACTGCAGAAGCTGCACCGATCCGTCTGTCAATCTCCCGTTCCATCCTTCCCTCACTCGTGAACAAAACCCCAAGATACTTAAACTCCTCCACTAGAGGCAGGAACTCTCCACCAACCTGAAGCGGGCAAGCCACCCTTTTCCGACTGAGGACCATGGCCTCGGATTTGGAGGTGCTGATTCTCATCCCAGCCGCTTCACACTCGGCTGCAAACCGTCCCAGTGCATGCTGGAGGTCCTGGTTTGATGAGGCCAACACGACCACATCATCCGCAAAGAGCAGAGATGAAATCGTGTGGTCCCCAAACCTGACCCCCTCCGGCCCCTGGCTGCGCCTAGAAATTCTGTCCATAAAAATTATGAACAGAACCGGCGACAAAGGGCAGCCCTGCCGGAGTCCAACACGCACCGGGAACAAGTCTGACTTACTGCTGGCAATACGAACCAAGCTCCTGCTCCGGTCGTACCGGGACCAGATTACCCTTAGCAAAGGGCCCCGGACCCCATACTCCCAGAGCACCCTCCACAAGATGCCACGAGGGACACAGTCGAATGCCTTCTCCAAATCCACAAAGCACATGTCCGATTAATCGGATATTAATCTAAAAAAAGCCATAATTGGTTCAGCTCCTGCCGATTTTGGGTAAAAGTCGGATCTGTCAGAGACGTCTCACAGATTATTAGACGCGCGTCAATTTTGTAAATCCTGGGATATAGAAATCAGCCGGCATGGGGTCACCTCACAGTAAACTGAATAATTTTAATACACCGGTTTTCTGTAAAATGGGGAAAAATTACAGCAAGAAATGCATGCAAGAAATTGGGAAATGGATAATTGTTTAACAATAGGGTTGTTGTAGTCGTGTTCATCATGTGTGTAAAACTGTGAACAGACAGTAATTTGTTGAACTGAAGAAGAAGATAGAAGAAAACGAAAATAAATGCAGAAAGAATTAGCATTTAGGGAAAGATAGTAGGAAGATAGAATATTTTTATTGATAGAATTTACAAACAGTGAATTGTTGGATTGCAGATAAAAGAGAGATAGAATTCATGGAACTATTTATGAACGCCTGTTAAGGTAAAGTAAGTTGAAATGGTATGAAAAGTTTTATATGAAAAGTTTTATCAAGCAGAATGGGGAAAATTCTATATTTTAGTGATGTGAATATGCTTTATTGTATTAATGTTATGAAAACAAGGGTATTGAAGAATATATTGCCATATTTTTATAACAAGATTTGAAGGTGCAAGCAGCTATGATAGCTGTCTGTGTAATTTAGGGACTGAGATATGAGTAATACAATTTTGTGATTTAAGTTGAATCTGCAAACTAACCATTTGATAGAAGAATAAGCTTTTAAAACCAGTGTTGATGAAATTAATGACACGTTAAAGTTTTAATACTGTATGAAGAGTAACTGAACAGTCCTGATAAATAGTGAGATAAAAGAGAGCAAATGCTGTAAGCAGTTCTGCTCAGCTCTGAAGAGATTTGCAGATGATGTTTTGTAAAAGTTTGATTGTGATTGGAAAGATAAATAATAACTTGACTGGCTCCAAACAAGGAAAGTGCCAAAATGGCACTAACTTAAAGAAAAGTCTGTGTTAATATGGGTTAGAAAGTAGATCAATGTTAATATGATGAAGTAATTGAATTTGCAACTGGGACTGTAAAAGAAAATACAGAGAACTGCTTATCAATGGCTCTGTTTGCATTTCCTGAACAGAACACACTCTTCAGGGGTGTGAGGTAGAGTGGGGCTTTTAGAAAGATCACAGTGATAAGACTATAGGCAGGATAACAGAGAGTGTTTTATTGCGGTCAGCGGGGTCATTCAGTGACTGTAAATGCCCACTGTATGACTGTAAATGTAAATGGTAGGTATATTGATGTGGGTTTGAAAGTGGAACAGTATTTAAATGACGATATTAAAGTTTTGTTCTGAGAAAGAACTAAGAATGTGAATGCAGTGGTAAGGAAAGTGAAAAGAATGTGCGAGTAAATGAGGGAGAAAAGAAAGTTGATAGATGGAACTTTTGAAAGTTGTAAGAAGACTGAAAGATTTAAGTGTAAGGAATTCCTTTTGAAAGGAAAGAACTATAAAAAGTACCGGTGGACGTAAAATTACAGATAAGACTAAATGAGTTGCAAAATATTTTAAAAGTACCGGTCACTAAAAGGATGATTGTGTTTTAAATGAAACGCTTTGATAAGGTTTTAGATGATATAGAGAGACAAATCTAATGAATGATTTATAATGATAATCAAAAAATGTATCACAAGCAGAGAGCGCAGCCTCAAAAGTTGAATCATAGAAGCAGATTGATAAACTCCTAGAGAAAACATTGAAGTCAGGTATTAAATTATGGCAACTGAAAACCTGACAACTAAAATTGAAATGAAATTTTAAACGTTATTAAGAACTAGAATAATTTTTATTATTTCTTTAAGATAAAATAAACAGAAGCAGTGTCACAGGATTAACAGTTGCTAAATGTAAAATGTGTAAAAAGGCATTTGATTAAACAAAAGCTTGTTAATGTTGATTTTAAAAGATAAGCTTGTGATTTGCTGAAACGATTTGCTTATCTAAATCTGGCATGTGCTGTGACTGAAACTGCCACAGTTTCAGTGCAACAGAGACTCATTCTGAGTGGAAATTTGTAATGTCTAAATTACAATACATGTAATTTATGGAAAAGATGCCTTAAGATGGGCTACAGTTAAAAAAGATGGTAGATAAAGTCTGAAGTTAAAAGTTTATGAGAATGCAGTGTACCAGTCCTGAATGCCTCAAGAGTCTCTCTCTCATTCAATGTCAGCTGAAAGCTGTTGTCTGAGCCTGTGTAAAGCACAGTGTTTCAGTTGAAAATCATAGATATGGAAAAGCTAAAACAAATCATGCTACAGGCAGTTCATGATTTGACAAATTTAGAGGACAATTTGTAAATGTTTTAAAAGTAAAACTGAATGATTTTAAAGAAGTCTTTAAAATAATAATGCAGACCTTAAATGAAAGAAGTGACATTTTTGACTAGTTTATTTTAGGACCACTTCTTTGTCTGATATTAGCCTCCACCATGAAACAGGGCCGATGGCTCCGGCTACAGAAGTAACAGTACACTGAATGTACGATTGTGATCTAAATTCACTGACTATAATCTAAGCAGCTAGGTTGCTACCTTTAAGATGATTAATGAATTTTAAGTGATTAAATACTGTTGTTATTAATCTGTCTCCCTATGTTTAACACTAGTAGGCAGTCCGAATGGCTCTGATGACTCTTGAATGTGCCTTTTCCTAAGCTCCAGAAAACAACAGATTATGTTGAAGAAAACGGTCACAGATTCTGTGATGGGAAAGAGCGGTAACCAAGTGTGCACGAAGTGATTACCCCAAGGACGGGTAAGATCCTTTTGGCCGAAGGTCAACCTAAGACAGGGGAAGTCACGCCACAAACACTGGGCATCTCCTGATGGAGGTGTTTTAAGTGAGATGGATATGAGAGTGGCGCTGATTGACTGAGTGGCCACCAGCATCAGCAGATCATTGAGAGGCCAGATGAGCTGTGAGGAGTTACGGTCTGACCCAGAAAATGTGAGTTCCTCTATATACCACTCACCAGAAACCGCGTTGATTGTATGGCTTGTTTTCCATTGTGACAAGTGTCTGCAACTATGCCAGGGAGACAACACCCTGAAGAAAAGAAAATTATTGCTTTAAGTGCTAATGGAAATGGACTTTCAAGAGCCAGCTGAGACCGTGAGGTGATTGTCATTATTTGTTATGGAGACAGTAACAAAACGTATTAATTTATACAAGGAACATGATGTTGGTTTGCCTTATGGGCAAGGAAAAATATTTGATATTGAACTAGTTTTAACTCCTGAAGGTCGTTAGACATGGTGGTGGCTAAAGATGAGAACAGCTTGTGATAAGTCAAGAGAATTTTCTGGAAAACAAAGGTTAGGTGAATTGAGTCTTTAAACTAAAGATAACCTTAGAAAAGATCATAGTATATGTATTTTAGATTGTTGTAATGGTTCTAATTTGAGTCAAACATTTGTACTTTGACATGTGTGAACTATTAAGGATTGACTATGACTATGATTATTTTAGTTACAGTCCTAGGAGGCTGTTGAAAAGATGATTTGCTTATAGTGAAAGAGAAAGATGCTTGAGTGGAAGAAGGGATGGTACTCTGTCTGTCTTTCTGTTATCAGTCAGCCAAAGAAAGCTGAAGCAAAGTAATAATTATGCACCAAAACAATCCAGCTGACTTTTCTAAAATCAAATGAATAATGAACAGACATGCTTTGAAACTGGTTAAGAGGCCATAAAACATTAGATAAAAGATACAGGAAAATGTAAGGTTAAAATGTCATTTAAAATTGAAATCTTTTTAGAGAAAAGATATAAGAAATATGAGCAGTTCATAGTCATTGTGAGTGTTAATTCATGTTTTGTACAGTATGTGTTAGTTTAGGACAACTATTCTGTCTGAATAGTGTGTATAAATTTGTCATTAACCTCTGGAAAGAGTGTTTTAGCATTATAGATGGGTTAAGGCAAATGACAAATTTGAAAGTAAGCTGAGGATTGTGAGTCAATCTGATGAGAAGGCAACACAGAACATAGGACGAGCTTTAAGTTGATTATCGAGCTCTGTCTGTTAATTATTATTTTGGTCATTTATGATGTACAGTAGATTTGAATTACTTTCTGGACAGGTTTAAGTATTGATGTGTAATTTAGAATTGTGAAGTCGTAGATGTTATGATGGTGAGGAAGGAGAACCCAGGCACAGACAGAGTACACTAAACACACGATTTATTGAAGACAAAAAGGGGAAAATAAAGCCCACGATGGGGTAAAACAAGACACGGCAGAGGATGACTAACTAGACTATGATCTTGACAGATGACTAGACGCTAACTAACCGCAAATACACAAACAGGATCTTCACAGGACTCGTAACTAAGACAGGATACTCACAGGTAATATTTAGCAATGACTCATACGTAACTATAGCAAACACATGCAGGATTCTCAGAGTGTAACATCACAGCAGGTTTCACACAAAGAATGTCAGCATGTAGCATGTAAAGAGTAACAATGAACCAGCACAAGACAGCAAACACAAGGGGATTAAATAGGGAGACTAATGATAACAACAGGTGACACAGGTAAAGCAATGATGACAAAACGAGGATAACAAGGGGGCGGGGCAAGAGAACGAGACAACACAAGCACATGGCCCAAACAAATGGCCATGTGCTTGTACACAAAACATGGGTCTGTCATGATCCTGCCTCAAAGATTAAAGAATGACAAGGACTAGATGGCAGAATCATGACAGTAGATAGCCGTCAGTCATGTGTTGAGAAAAAGTTATAAATTTGACAGCAACAAACACGTAGGCTAAGTAAATATCAGATTATCCAGAGAGCCCTTAACAGTTTTGTATTGTAAAAAGGGGGAGATTGTTATTCGACTGACGTTGACGAAGTGTGCACACCACGACCTGACCTGACCAATTGATGACCTGGAGAATGTTCGTAGATGACAGTTGCTTAAGAGACCAAACAATAGGCCTGAAAAGCAAGAAACGCTGTGAGACTAGGGGCCGTTGCCTTAAAACAATTTGATAAGAAGATGAAATTGTGGCTTTAAGTAATATTTTTATTTCAGAGGCAGAGAAAGATGTCTAAAGGAAATTTGGCTGAAGGACAACGTTTGGGTTAGCAAACTTTATCCAAACAAATGTTACCAAATAAATATGAACAAATATTGCAGTTTTCCTGTAGCAAACATTAGAGTTTGGCACCTGTAGCGCCAAGGTCATGGGTTCGATTTCCGAGGGAAAGCAAGAACTGATAAGAAAGTAAATGTGTACCTTGAAATGTAAGTCGCTTTGGATAAAAGCGTCTGATAAATGTAAGAGAATCTTATTATGTTAAATTGATGCACGAGATGAGATCTCGTGCATCAAGAGGAGGATGATAACAGTTGCCAAATATGGTTAACTAAGGGGTTCACATTTGCTGAAAGCCATCGCACAGGTGGGAAGATAAATGTTGGAAGGACATTGGGTTTAATTGGGTAAAAGCCCTGCAAGAAGCCATTATTCCCCCTAACAAAATTGCTGTGTGCATTGTTTGTATCTGTAAGTGTGCTAATAACAAGAATTGTTTCAACAGGAAACGCCAGGGCATGCGTCAGCACAGCAGACAAAAGAAAACTATGTGACAATAACCTCAACATTTGTTTTTCTTTACAGAGATGCAGACTTTTGCGCACATGGCATGAGCAAAGACACACACACACATTAACAAATGGTCAGATAAGAGCCTTTCAACTCTTCAGGGGGGGTCAGAAGGACAGGAAAGCCCAGGGGGTTAGAAGGACCATTTGTCTAAAACCAGCTGATCTTGTCATACAGGAGTGAACGGGCAGGGCAGACTGTGCCCAGTGAAAACAATGGCTATGGATGAATTTGACTATTCTCCTGGCCTGGGTTATTATTGTGGCAGAAAGGTGCCACACCTGCGCAGCGCATAACTTAAAATTTTCATTTTTCAGGATGTCAGAACGGATTGCATCAAACAGAACTGATTCTGTTCCAAATGTATACATTTTGTCTTGTTAAATTTTCATTTTTCAGGATGTCAGAATGGATTGCATCAAACAGAACTGATTCTGTTCCAAATGTATACATTTTGTCTTGTTAACATGAGCAAAGTGAAGAAACAGTGCCTAACCCTGTGCAGTGCCTAACTTAAAATTTTCCTTTTGCAGGATGTCAGGATATTTTTGAACCAAACAGAACTGATTCTGTATTGTTTTATTAACATGAGCAAAATGGGTTGAATGTTTTTTCAAGGAAACAAGGACCCTGAGTGCTATTCAGTGAGCAAAATTGTCTGGTGACAATTTGTTTCAGGCTGTTGAATCCACAGGTCACACCAAAGGGACGACAAGACAAGCGGCTACTAACAAAATCACTTAAGGTCTCCATTCGCAGGTGACAGCAGACAGTAAATGACTCATTCCAGTGGGGGTGCGATTGTGATCTAAGGGAAAATCTTGTAAGGATTTGAAAATGATTGGAGAGTGTGAGACCTGGGTCCAAGCATCTCACCTTAAACTATACCAACCAACATCAGCAACCCCATACACCAACGCGAAGAATAAAGTGGGGGATCAAGGATGTGCTAGAAACATACCTCTCTCGCCTACGAGGGAAAAACCATTGCAACGGCGCGCAAAGTGTCAAAATGGTGAAGATGGAACGTCCATGAGGCAACGAGATGATCAACACACCTGGAGGAAAATGTTGACCAATTAATGGTTGAAGAAAGGTTTTATGATTTTATTTGATTGAATCAAATAGGGCTTAGTATTGACATAAATCTAACGATTTGATTTGTGCAAAGAAGAAGTTTTTCAGGTAGAAGATCTGTTAATTAATGTGAAGTAT